>NC_057804.1:406253167-406492476 GCF_018294505.1 Triticum aestivum | reverse complement strand
GTGGACAGGGGCTCGCCGGAGAGGTACCCCACTATCTATCTTCGGATTCAGGGTGGGGGGGCTAGAGGGCTGGCCGGGGCAGCGGTGGGGAGTTGTTTCGGGGCGGCAAGGCAGTGCTGGGGCCGGCGGTTCGGCCGGTGGTGGCTGGCAGCTCAGGGGGGTGCAGGTTGAAGATGAACTGCGGGCCATCCCTAAACTACATGTCAAGTGCCTCTCTGCTACCATTGCGTTCAGTTTCGACAGCAGCATTCAGATTGCACAGTAAATTTCAGTTTCGACAGTTAAGTTCAAAATCAACAGTTTTTACCTCATCTGTTGTAGTCAGGTGGTTTTTGGTGATGTAAATGTTACATCTATTTTACATCATCTATTGGAGATGCTATTAGAATCCCACTTGAGATTGCCGATGTGTGTTTTGTGCTGCTTCAGCCTTGACGTCTTACGGCTCACCGGAGCTGCTCCAACGATAGAACGATCCATCACAACAAAGCAGTGCCCTGGACATTGTCTACAGATTCCTCACATCTTCCTCCACACCTCCGACAGCCACCTCCGCCTCAACTGCTTCAGTGACCAACCCAATGATGCTGAGGTCTACACGGCTACGGCAAAGAGGTTGTACACTTGTTGCATCACTTATTACTATACATTCACGTCGATCCATTAGGGCTATTTTGGTTCAACGGAAAAACATAGCAATAGGGAATTTTCGAATGGCACTCTACTATTCAATTATTCATGCATTTTGTTGAAAGGAATGAAGCAAAACATCCACCTGGACCTACTTTTCAAAATCCTATGCATGAAAACAAGACCAAGTGCATTAGTGGCAGAATAACATTCTAACTGTACACGCTTTCATATGGTTTCACTTTATTTTGGCCATGTTTCTTTACATTCCTCTACTCTTCCAATTCCTGTAAACCAAACACCCAAGTTGACAGAAATCCTGTGTTTACAAATGCTCTGTTTACCATGTGCATTCCTATCCTATTCTGGTGTTTTTCCTATCCCTGCGTTTTTAGAATCATGCAAGCCAAATGAGCCCTTACAGAATTACTTCAGTTACAGGTAGGTGTCGAAGGGAACTTTGTGTGGTTTGTCCTGCTCTTGCCGCGACGTCGTCCACCTCACCTGAGCTGCTCCATTGATAGAAGCATCCACCTAAGTAGACATCACGATTTCTGACCGTCTTTCGCCGCCTCAGATCTCCTTCCCTACCGCCGGCACCCACCGCAACGGCATCACCATCATCGACTCAGCAGATGAACCTGAGGAGTACACGGGTCCACAAGAGAGGTCGCACTCTTTTGTTTCTGCTTATGTTATGCATTGCTTAAAATTACCTGCTACTTGATCGTCATGTTCAGTTCTTGGACTCCCAAGTAAGGTCCAAATTAATGTTCAAACTTGAGTTCTAAATTTGTTGTGGGGCACATATCGAGGCAGCAATGAATAGTATGTCTGTCTAATATCTGGTTCACCTAGGGTATGCCTATGTTGTTCATCTTGGGTGGCAAACAAATAGTAAAGCAATCATCATCTGTCTTTTTATTAAATTAAAGCAATCATCAGCCTGCTATCATTATTTTTGGATGCATCCACTGGTTGTTACCATCACTCTAAATTTCTGCATGCTCTCCTTACATAATCTCACCATATTTTTTTCGTATGCATGTCAGATATTGTACACAGTCATGCTGAACATGTAGAGAAAAAGAGAAGAGTTTTGCGCGGCAACACATTGTCATGCAGACATTGCTCCATGGTGGGTTCAATGGCAAACCCTCCCTACCCTCTCCAGATTGTAATCCAGAGGAAGATATCTGTTCTAAGGCGGATTCAGACGCCGCTGATCACTCCTATTTACCCCCCAAGGTGTTTGCTCTACCTTGGCATGATGATGTTAGTCATATCATGCATATGTTGCCTTGTAGTGCCTACTTTTGACATCATATATGTCATCTGCTTAGTTTAGACATGTGCTGTAATGCCACCTGTTTAGTTTCTATATCATATATGGGACTTATGCAGTCTCATGTGTTTTAGCCAGCCATAATATATGTGAAATGTGCAATGCCATCCTGTTTAACCAGGCATCATATATTTGAATGATATCTTGCCCATCCTTTTCTTCATTACATTTCCATTTGTCGACAATCTTTGTACATTAAACTACTCTTCCTGTGAATCAGCCATTTGGGTGAGAGATGGAAAAATCTGGAGTGAAAACAAGGCCTTCAGAGCAGACAATGCTACCTGCCGAAGCAGATCTCTTGTTGGGTCCCGATAGCTCCTCAGAGATGGATTCAGAGACAGATAACCAGTCCTATTCCCCCACTGAGGTGTATGCTCTAACTTGGCACGGTTATACTGCTCATATCATGCATATGGTGTCTTGCATTGCATACTTTAGACATCATATACACAATACTCAACACCATGTTCTTATTTCAGACATCATATCGAATGCCCTCTGTTTAGCATATAAATCACATATGTGAATTAAATGATGCGATCCTGATTACTTAGATAACATGTAGGTGAATTATGTCATGCGATCCTGTTTAGTTATTCATCATATCTCTGAATTATGTTATGCTATGCTATCCAGTTTAGATAGACATCATATATGTGAAATTATGTCATGCTATCCGTTTTAGTTAAACAATATACATATCAACTATTTCATGCCCTCTTTTTTCCACACTATCTATTGCATCTGTCTCTCATACAATGTCTGTACATTCAATTATGTTTCCTGTTTATCAGCCATTTGAATTGGAGCGGGTGATGCCAGCATCTAGCGGACTATAAACACGGTCTTCAAATAAAACAGTGCTACCTCTTGGTGGAGATAGTACCCTGGTTGTACATGCACAAGAACCATCCCTACCACACATAACCCAAACTCTCGCAGATTGTACCCCTACTACGATGGATAGAGAACCAGCTTCACCCAATCTAACCCCAACCCCAGCCGATAGTAACCCAATTCCTGTTGACACAACACCATCTCCACCACAGAACTCCCAAACAAGAGCAGTTAGTAAAGCAGCTCCAGTGCCCAAAGGGCCAGTACTATCACGGCGAACCCCAACTCCACCAGTTAGTACGCCTATTCCTGTGGAGGAAGCACAACCAACTAGTCGTAGTTTAGCATCTATCACATTTGATGTTGTTAAATAGTATGTGCGTATCTTCCCATCTTGGAAATATTATACTGAAGATGAAGGAAAATGCCAGTTGCAGGTGTTTGTCCAAGAGTTATGTGTAAGTAATGTTATTCATGGCAATTACTTTGCTTCGTCCCATACATCCTACCTCCATGATGGTTATAATACAAATTTTCCCCCATTTTTCTCTATAGAGAAGGGCCGATTTGGAAACTCAGGATGAGGTAACCTGTGCTAATACCTCTGCTATCTTCAAGAATGCTTGGTGGCAGTATCGGAATTACCTGAAGAAAACGTACTTCACTGGCAAAGAAACTCATCAAATTCCCTTACGTTCTCCTGAGACACATTTACTGGACGATGACTGGGAACGCCTTATTCTGTACTAGTCCCGAACCAAGAATGTGGTAAGGTCTATGAGCTCATTTTCTATTTTTAAGTATTATATTCTTGCGTCTTACTGTACTCTGTTCATGTAGAACAAGTGCCTAAACCTGAAGAACAACTGTTCTAATTTAAGATTCCAGTGCTAATAGTTCAAAAAAGCGCTAGGCATTAATTGTGCGTTTTGCCACCGCCTTGCGCTTTACTGACCAAAGCGCATGCTTATGCGTAGTTATGCACAGATTAAGCATAGTTATGTGCAATGCATTTTGCCAACACCTAGAGCCTAGGCGCACTTAAGTGCTCGCTTAGGCGCGCCTTTTTTAACTATGATTGCTTTGCTCTTGTATCACTGTATTTACTCATACAAACTTATTTTTAAATTGAAGGATCTAATCGAAACTCCAATGGCACAGCAGGTATGTTCACGCATGTTTCTTTAACATGTTTGCTCTTATCAATAGCTCTGTTGATTTCAATTTCAATTGTGTATACAATTGACTTTCATATCATGCACATTACTAGCATCACAATAGAGCCAATAGTGTTGTTGTACATGTAAACCTGTGGTACCCATCTGAAATCTTGTTGTGCTGTGTAGTTTCCCATGCTTTGTATTCTTTCATTGCTGCTTTGTCTTGAACTGGTATGATTTGAACCGTGTCTCTATTTTGATTTGGCAAGACAATGTAGTGACCATAGGACATAGATATATGTTTGTTTGATGCTTTTATTATGTACTAGTACTTGGCAATAGAAAACTTGGTAGTTTAATCTTGTCCACCTTACTAATGAACTAGTTCACCGAAATGAGTTTCATATACTAGTACATGCTAAACTTGTTATGTGTCTTCTTGTTTCTTCTTTTAGAATACTGACAGAATATTGGGGAAGACTGCCTTATTAAGCAATGGTAAAGGAAGTAATGCAGATAAGGTTCAGGATAGTGACACATCCTTGTTGGTCTCCAACAAAGCTGATAAAACAGCTAATTAAGACTATCTTGAAGACATCAAGACAACCCCAAAGTCCCGTCTTGGTTTAGTGTTCGAGTTACTGGCCACTACCGCTTGCACAAGCTATTCAGACTCACTGTATGAATCAGTTCGGTTTCTTGAGTCTCAACTACAAGCTGAAAGACATCGATCAGCTGTGCTGCGACAAGAAGCGGAAGGACTGCGGAAGTCCCTCAAGCATTCAGATGCATACTTTCTGGTGCAACAGCAAGCGTTGGAGGATTTTAGCGCCAAACAGGACAAAGCTAATAAGCTTGCTAAGCTTATTGCCAGCATGGTGGATACCCAGGATAACGTTTCTTGAGCTCTTCTAAAGTTGTTTCAGTTATGCTCTTGTTTTGCTACCGCGTTTATTTGCATTGGTGGCCAATTTTGACGGCCAGTGTATGTAATATGCTGCTTTGTTCCCTATATTTGCACTGGTGGCAAACTTTGATGCCCAGTGGATGTAATATGTGTAATAGCAGTAATAGGCTAGCGTTAATTGCTGGCTTATTTATTACCTTATTGTCTTGTTTAGTTGTTTGCTTGTAGTCACTGCAGTTCTTTTTCTGTGTTTTTCTAGTGGCCACAATAGCCTATTTTTGGTAACTAGGCCAAAATAATCATGGCAACACACGGACTGTTGTAACCATGGGCCTCCTGCAGGCCATATGATCCATGGGCCTTCTTCCGGACGTAGGATCCATTGGCCTTCGATACGGGCTATAGGATCCATTGGCCTTCTATACGAGCCTTAGGATTCATGGGCCTTCTACGAGCCGTAGGGTCCATGGGCCTTCTACGGGACGTACGATCCATGGGCCTTCTACGGGCCGTACTGTCAGATGTGGGGTTCCGGCCAACCCTTAAGGTTCGAACTCTGGGGTGCGCACGAAGATCTTTCCTCTACCAAACCACGTCCCAATGCCTCACTGAGAATCTAGACTACTCGATGAACAACACAAGGGACACGAAGTTTATACTGGTTCAGGCCACCATTGTGGTGTAATACCACTACAAAAAAATACACTTCCGTGATGATACGTGTTTGTCACAGTAGGTCGCGTTTTTTGTCATGCATGTACATCCATGACAAATTTATGACAGAATCAAGATAGTCATACTTGTGCTGTCGTAGAAGTGTTTCATGACATTACCAAAATTATCATCACAGAAGTATCCACTTCCATAACGATAAATGGCGCGTCACAGAAGTGCTTTCGTCAAGGGTGACCGACACGTGGCATCCACCGTAACGGAATGTCGTTAAGCTATCGGGTCGGGTTTTGGATCCGATAACCCGTTAACAGCCCCGACCAATGGGGATTTCCACGTGTAAAATCATCATTTGCTGGAGGAAACACGTGTCGGCTCATCGTTGGGACAGATGTCATCCACTCATTGGACAGAAGGCGCCTATGATATGTCGACACGCGGCACGGCCCATCAAGTTTAAATGGGCCAGCCCAACTAAAGGCCCACAAGATTCTGCGGATCATAATGGGCTGGCCCGGCTAAAGGCCCACGAGATTTTGCGGACCATAATGGGCTGGCCCAGCTAAAGGACCACAAGATTTCGCGGGCCATAATGGGCCGGCCCAGGTAAAGGCCCACAAGATTTTTGTGTGCCATAATGGGCCGGCCCAGGTAAAGGCCCACAACATTCTTGCGGATCATAATGGGCCGGCCCGGCTAAAGGCCCACGAGATTTCGCGGACGCTAATGGGCCGGCCCATCTGTAGGCCCACAAGATTTTGAGGACCCTAGTAGGCCGGCCCATTAACTGGCTGCCATGTTTTGGGCCAAATGCCGGCCCATATTTGATCCGGTGCATTAATGGCCTACCACATTTCGGGCCTAATAATGGCCCATATGAGATCCGGCCCGTTAAAAGCCTCCCACGTTCTGGGCCAAATCACGGCCCAGATCAGGTCCGACCCTTTAAGAGGCTTGGGCCTCAATTATGGCCCATATCAGATTCGGCCCGTTAACTGAACGTGAGGCTTTTGGGCCCACTTGCAAAAGGCCCATTTAGTAATTCGGCCTGATATAAGTTTCGGCCTGTTAAGGTCCCGTTTAACATTTCGGACCTATATTAATTTCAACCTATTAAAGGCCCGCCATATAGTTGGGCCTAACTACGGCCCGGTTTGCATCCGGCCTGCTCGCAGCCGATATCTGATTGGGCCAAACAAGTACCGAGACAACTTTGGCCGGTTAAAAGCCCGTGATTTGATTCGCACAATCATGGGGCGGTGTCCATTTCGGGCTGCTGCCGGCCCGTGACCTGTTCGGCACGTTTCAGGCCCAACCTACTTCTCCGCCTCCTAAAAGCCCATTGAGTTTTCTTGCAAAAAGAGGGCCGGGGGTTACTCGCCCTATTAAAGGCCCGAATCTACTAGTGGGCCAGTTTGACGGGGCCCATGATGCGGATCAAACATCATGATTGCATGACGGCCCGATTATGTACCGTAATTTTACAGTTTGGCCGCTTTACTGCGAAGACAGGATATATATATATAGTAAAATAACTGCAGCATCGTGAATAAGAAAAAACCTAGACTATACAATAAAGAAATTACGGCATATTACATCCACTGGGCATCAAAGTTCGCCACTATGATAATAAAGCACAAGCAGACAACAGATTACATACACTGGGCATCAAAGATCGCCACCAGTGCAAATAAACATGCTGACAAAATAATATACAAAACCGACATCACTTCAATAGAGTTCAAGAAAGGTTATCCCTGTTGGCGAGCTGCAGCGCAAGCACTTGAGCAAGATGGTGAGAATGCGCTTGTTCAACACTTATATCTTCCTCACTCTAAAAGATAAACAAGCAGACAGATGACAGGTTTTGCACATAAAAGTAGCAGTGCTGACAATTCATCACATTTCTTACTGACGAATAAAGTGACACAGTTTAAAATTGCATTAACACAATATGGTATTGTCTAGGTCAAGACATGGCAGGAAATGACATTGTGAAGGAGTTGGCAGCTTCACGACACCACTCGATTAGATATCAAGAACTCATAAGTATCAATGGTTAGTGTGCTGTCAATTTATCCCATTTCAGATTGGCAAATAAAGAGACGGTTTAAATAATAGTAGAATGATATGACATTGTTCATAGTTAAGACATTGCAAAATATGACATTGTGCTGTAGTGAGTAGGTTCATCACACCACTGGATTACAGATGAAGAACATAAGCATACATGCAGTGCAAAAGAAGATCACTTGCTCTGTATAGTTTAATTTACATGGTATGAAGAAGGAACTTGGTTGTACAACTGAAAACTTAAATTGAGAAGGACAAACTTTTGTTTATGAACTACATAATAAACTTTAAACATGCAATTTGATGCAAACACCAAAAATAAACAGTTGTTGTAGTCATGCCTAACCAAATATACACAACAAAGTTTGAAGGCTTGAGAAGGACAAACTTACATTACTGGTGAAGACAGGTTCTATAAAGCCCTTGTCCATGTTGATGGGGGGGGGCAATTCAAGAATTTTACCACATAATCTTCTTCATAAGCATTGCCTTTATTCTACATTTTGTTAGGAGTATATATAGATGTGATAATATACGAAAAAATGGAGAATATTTAAGATAAGATGAAGAGTGATGCTACATAACCAAGTAACTATAAATGTATGTGCAGCGATACAGGCAAAAGGCGCAGCCAAGAGCAATGCACAACTAAACTTCTTCAGTACAAACCTTATGGTAAGAGTAAATATAGATCTGATGTGTAGAAAATGGAGGGCCAAGGAAAATAAGCTGCAGAGTGATGGTACATGAACAACTACCTGTCAATATAAGTACACTGATAAAGGACAACATGTACTTACAAGAACAATGCAGAGCTAAAAAAATTCATTGGCATTGGATATATTCTACACTAATGTAACCATTCATACAAATCAGATAATTTAGAGCGAACAATTGATAAGAAAGCTATCATGTAACCATTCATACTGCTGTCACATAATGAACCAGGTATGTATGCAATTACAGTGATACAGGACAACATGTACTAACAAGAGCAAAGCAGCGAGCAACATATTTGCGATATCCTGTCATTCTTTTCCAACCAGAATTCTTCTTTGAGCAGATTTCCTGCAAAAAAGATCTATAAGGCACATGCGAAAAAGTAGAAGTTCAAATTGTCATGTGATTTCATAGACAGTACCTCATCCTGGGAACGAGACCAGTGCATAACAAGGTTTTTCCATTCAATGTCTTCTAAATTTAGCACATGAGACTTCACTGAAAATTTGTTTATAGACTTGCCATCAAAGTGTGATTTCCTCAGGTAACACCGATACTACTGCAATGCTTCCTTGAAAAGCACAAGCAAGCTTTGCTCGTGATGACTATCCAGATTGACCCTCGCCTAGTTACAACAATGTAATGTAAATCATTGATGTGTTCGATCAGCAGAAAACAGGAAAATAATAACCATGAATAATAGCACTTACACGTAAGTTGGACAGGAAGATGTGAAAATGGTGTTTGTCTGCACTATGATCTTCCCATGATGGGAATATATGCACGTAGTCCCTAACAACATTGAAAGCATTGTCTTTAAAACTAGGAATAAATGGAATGGGGTTCCAATCTGCAGGAATTGGCCGTCTCTGCAGTTGGGATAGGTCTTCGGCCGGTGGACTTGCTGTACTTTTTGCTGGAGTGGGATTTCTCTGTGGTACGGCTGGTCCTATGGCAAATGAAATCGGTATACCTTTTGCTGGAGTGCAGGTCCTGTGTGGTGGGGCTAGTGGTGTGGACAGTGAAGTATGGGTACAGTCTGCTGGAGTCGGTCCTACGTTTTGTGTCACTGGTTGTACAACCAATATAAGTGGGGCACTGTCTGGTTTCTCCGGCACCACCATGTTTTTCAAGGACTTTGCTGGTGCTCCTTCGGGTTCGGCAATCACCCTCTTCCTTTTTGATGTCTGATGGACAAGAACAACATTTGAGTGGAAAAACATGGTATGATGACAGATGGAATATGTATTGATAATGGATGGGCATGGCATCTCGAGTTATATGATGAGTAAACTAAGCAGATGGCGGTGCAACAAAGTAGAAGAAATACAAGACAACATATGCAAGATACGCGCAATCAATAAAACCTTGCCAAATTAGAACATGCACCTTGATGGGTGAACAGGACATGCCATCTGCCTTTGACTCCTCGAGGTTAGAATAGTCATTACTTGCTGGAGTAAGTGGGTAGCGTATGAGTTTCATTGCTTCCAGAATGGCACTCAATGCCTTGGTGCCAATTTTGTAAGTCATTGCAGTGTTCCACAATATTATTCTGATGTGCGGATTCTGATATTCACTGTAATTGCGTATAATATCTGAGAACCATGAAAACATAAATAGTTGTGAGATTATCTTTGTAATGCAGATGATATTCTAATATAGGGGCGCCCCTGTAAACACTTGTGTGCTATCACTGGATTATGATGAGAGAGCTCATGTGTGCGGTAATATGGTGCGTGCATTTATATAATCTGGCACAAGCACACAAAAAATAGGCTCCAGAAGTAAGGATAGCTGGCAGATGACAGGTTCATAATATACTGTATAGAGAGTTTATTGCCAAACCATGATAACAAGAGCACACAACAACTAGGCAGATCATAGTGTACATAATAAGGGTACACCATAACCACGATATATAAATCGGGAAAGTGGAACTGGCTTGAAAATACGGTGTTGTATTGCCGCTAGTAATTGAAAGCCTATCGATCACGTACAGGCCAGCTCTATCAGTTGTTGACTGCAGATGTCCCTGCACCCCTTCCTGACAAGGAACATACTGTACGTACCAAATATAGAATAAACAAAGAGGAACATGTTAAATAACAGAACAGGAAGCATATTCTTGAGGTTCCGCTTCATTGCATACAATGTTGGTTGCCCACTCATGATGAATCACAGAGCCCAAAGAAATGCAATTCCATGTTGTCTCTCTATATGTGTCAATTTTGAAAAAGGGTCATTAGGATCATATTCTGAACAAGAGTCAACAGGTGGGGAGCGTATGAGTTTCATTGCATCTAGAATGGCACCCAATGCCTTGGTGCCAATTTTGTGAGTCATTGCAGTGTTTAGCTTCAAGAGTGGACTGCTGCTAGTGCGACACAAAGCAGCTACACAGATCATAGTGTAGATATAATGGGAAAACCTTGAGCATCAGAGTAAAATCAGCAAAGTGGAACTTGCTGGAATATATGTGCTAGTTTGCTGGTACGGCTAGAAAGGCTTCGGATACCAGCTCTCTTCAAGTGAAGGTGCGGTACTGTTAATATCAGTGTAACTCTCAAAGGCGACACAACTCCCCGCATTTCCTTGCTGTTCTTATAGGATTCAAGTGGGCAGGCCACTACAAATCCTATTCCTATGTTTGCAAGATCCTACGAATCAAAGAGGCTCAAAGTGTCCATCGCAACCGACCGTATAGACCTCTACACTGCAAATGTCCCTGCCCATCTTCAGTACAAGGAACATATTGTACTACTATCAAACTCCCTCCGTTCCAAAATATAAGTCTTGGTAGAGATTTCCACTATGGATCACATATAGATGTATCCAGATACATTTTAGAGTGTAGATTCACTCATTTTGCTCCATATGTAGTCCATGGTGGAATCTACACAAAGACTTGTATTTAGGAACGGAGAGAGTACATATTAAAGAAGAACGGAAGAGGAACATGGTAAAGAAGAGCAAGCAGATTTTGGATAATAGAATGTTGGTTGCGCAGTGCCCACACATGATGAACTAGAGCGCATTAAGAATACAACTCCCAGCTATCTCTCGACCATTTCAGGTAGTTGGATGAAGATCCTACGTCTCCTATCTCATCTTCTTCCTCGTCTCTGATTCTTCCCATACAGAACACCGCACGGGCCGCCGGCCGGACCACCGGCCCGCATCGCCGGTGTTCCTCCGCCACCCCCACCCCCACCCCCGCCCCAACCCCCACCTGCGTCGAGTTTTCTTTGTTCGGCGAGGCCCCACAACAACCCAAGCCCCTTCATTCGCACCGACGAACTCCGGCGAGCTCTGAAAAATTTAGTCTACTGTGATTTAACTAGTGTGGAATATAAAAGGGGAAAACCATAAGCATTGGGAGTATAGTGTTGAGCGTGCCATGGCGGATCTGAAGGTGCAAACCGGACAAAGGAAACTTCGCAACCAAGACAAGAAACTAGAGTAAAGCAGTGGCGACCTATTTTCTTGCTGCGATAAATAAGTTGAGTAGATACGAAAGAGTACCGCCTCTGGTGCGGCGTCGTGTACGCATCTGCTGAGAATTTGACGGTGCTGCGGTATCGATGGCTGTCGACGGCGTGGAACCAGATCTAGGAGGGTATATGGTGGCGGCGGGGAATAGTGGACGAGATGGTCGTAGGAGCGGCGCCGGCAAGGTGGACGACGGCGGGGATGAAGCGAGATGACGGGATGCAAGGATCCTGGTTCGAAGCCGTGGATGAGAGAGGTCGATCTCTTGTAATGGACGGCGGCGGAGGCATACCAACTCCGGCATGGTGGAGGAGGACGGCGGTGGATGGGGTCACGGGCGGCGGCGGACGGAGGAGGGTGGGGTGGAGAGGGTGTTTTGGCGCCCATGGAGTACGAATGGGGAAAAGGGAGGTAGAGAGGAAGGGGGGAACCATGTATTCAGGGCGCGCTTGTCTCAAATGCGAGGAAATTTACAAACTTAGCCCCCGTTTCAAATTTCTACTACATCACAACAACATTGGTCAGTTGGGGATAGGACGGTAATCTCGCATACACCGAATATTTGCCGATGAGAGTTTGTTTTTGGCGCCCACCGTGTATATGAATATGAATCGGGGAGGGAGTCAATTTCGGCCGAGGACACACTGTGTTTTGGCGCCCACCGTGTATGAATCCGGGTGAGAGGCGGTTACGTCACATTTGGGTGAAATTACAAACCTACCCCTATCGAAACCTATAGAAATCCAGCAGATAGGCTTTGCGTGGCAGGGATAGGCAATAGTAATTTCCATCTCAATTCGAATCCCGTTTGTATTCTATTTTTTTCTGGGCGGGATCCATTTTCAGTTGGAATTACATTCTATATACATCATTTTTTATATACTTTCAAAAGCATAACAAAGAATTCTGCTCCTTTATATGTATAATATGATTTACAAATACAACGATCTCAAAATCTTAAGGTTGAATTCGAATTTTTTTAACCAAATTATGTTCTACTAAAATGTATGGATCAGTAATATCTACATATTAAATAACATAGATGTGCATGAATTCATATGAGTATGCATGTTTGATAGATCAATTTTGGTTCGAGTATGGATTACATGTATCATCATCTTGTATTCAAATATTTGAATCCCTTTTTTGTTTACTCCTTTCACGCCCATGTCTCTCGCATGCATGCTCCTTCAGGTAGCTATCACTCTCTTTTCTCCAGCTCACCCACACGCTCACTTCATGTTTCTCCTATCCTTGCAAACATGGTCTCTCGACGTCTCCCTTGAGAGGTGTCACACTCTCCCTATCATTATACATTACACGGTTTTCATTATCTCTCACGTCTCTACTGTTCTCTGGTATCACTCGGTAACTAAGCTTTATTTTTCACCGCCACACACACAGTCTCGACTCATCTTTCACTTTGTCTTTCTCTCTATGGGATTCTCTCACACACCCTATATGTCTCTACATATGACTCATACCACTAAAATTACTCTCTCACTCTCTCTCTCTCTCTCTCCCGTAGACACAACATTTGTTGCGGTCTCCTTTTCGTCTCCATCCCAGACTAACATTATTCATTTGTTTACCGATCAGACAACCCCGACTACCGTCTCCTCTCTCTCACACACAAACACACACACAACTCCTGCTTCCACTCCCCTTCCCGACTACCATCTCTCTCTCTCTCTCACACACACAAAACTATCACTTTCGCACCCCGACTCGTATTTCTCTCACAAACATTTATCGACTAGCTAGCCTCTAGATAGGTTTATACATCCGCACACTCGTGCTTCCACCATCACATACATGGTTCTCTCCTGCTCCTTGTATCTATGTAGCTTTTTCTTCCCTTCTTGAGACATGCCCTCTCGATCGTGCACACACACACTATCGCCTCATTTTAAGCTGATACCTATAGCACACACACTCCTTGTGTCTTTGTCACACATGCACTCCGTCCTCCTCCACTCTCCCTCTCTCTCACACACACATGGGCTTTTTGCAACAACTAGCAAGATGCCCATGCGTTGCACGGAACATCAAGATGCATTTGTATGAGTAGTCTATCTTGTGGGGGAAAAGGATGAACGAGGGAAGGCCTTATTTGCAAATGTGGAGAGGGGTGTGGGTATCTTTTTGCAAAATTGCCATAGTTTCCTTCCTATCCGTCAGATATAGATTGGACGGCCTATATTGCAGGATGGCAGGCACACGATCATCACTGACAATGCTTTTTGTAAGAGTAGGGATAAAAAATAGAGTTCGTGATGATGGTGGGCCTGCCATCTTGCAATGTAGGTCGTCCAATTTATATCTGACGGATAGGAAGGAAAATATGGCAATTTACTCGCGCTCTTCACCACATTTGCACATAAGGCCTTCCCTCGTTCATCCTTTTCTCCCACAAGATGATGTTCCGTGCAACGCACGGGCATCTTGCTAGTAAGAGTAGAAATTAGACATATACCACTTCTCAAATCTTGAAACCAACAACATTCCTCCCTTATCTCATCAAAACCGCCAAAGGAATATATTTTGAATGAAACATAACATATTTTTAGTGATATACGCATTTCAAAACTAGACTTT
The DNA here is from genome assembly GCF_018294505.1 of Triticum aestivum. Classification (NCBI taxonomy): domain Eukaryota; kingdom Viridiplantae; phylum Streptophyta; class Magnoliopsida; order Poales; family Poaceae; genus Triticum; species Triticum aestivum. The sequence goes on along the minus strand of NC_057804.1, from coordinate 406,478,039 downwards.
TTTTTCTATCAAATCGGTGAATATGTATTAATCTACTTTGATCGTGTGGCAACGCATTGCCACATTGCTAGTAGTTATTATAATTTTTTGGACACTAGAAAAATGGTGGAGTACATATACGAAGAGAACAGGCGCACGCACGTAGTCGGCCTCTCGCTGTCTCGCGCACATGTGTGTTACGTAAAGGCGACGTTAACAAATCTCTACTCCTATAAAAAGCAGAGTTGGTGATGAGGGTGTGCCTGTCATCCTGGAATATAGGCCATCCGATCTATATCTAACAGATAGAAAGGAAACTATGAAAATTTACGCGCACTCCTCTCCACATTTGCAGATAATAAGGCCTTCCCTCGTCCATCCTTTTCTCCCATAAGATCTTGATGTTCCGTGCAACGCACGGGCATCTTGCTAGTATACCCTAAAACCCTAGGTGCACGATTGTTGCATTCGCGGGTACCATGTACGTGGTGGAGCACCTTTGTAGGAATAGTCAGCTCGCGTGATAATTTGATCCGTAGGAGTTGATGGTCGGGACCACAGATGAACGACTTGGAGCGCGGTGGCTCGCTAGTTGCCACAGATCGAGTAGCCACATTTAAAATATTATTTTTTAGCGGGGTTAAGGGTTCCGATTTTCAATGGCACGTTATAAGTAGTAAGTAGCTTTTAGAACGATTGGTATGGTGCGAAAATGGAATTCATAGTACTACATACCTCCTTGGCGTATGGTTGTATGGGTTTATGTTGCGAGATGTTGAAACTGGTAGTTCTAGGGCAAATACTATGGTTTAGATTTAGATGCTGGTTTTCAGTAATGAAAATCGGAAGGGAAACCCTTCTTTGATTAAAAAAACTACTACCCCCATTCTGGTTTACTAGTCCCCATCGTACTTTGGGTCAAAGTTTGTCCACGAATTTTACTTGTAAAATGTGAATGGAAAACGAGATTTTGTTATACCCAAACAAAAAAGGACTGGAGGGAGTGATTGCTCTGACACGGACGCGACCTCTCATAGCGCAGGCATTGAACTGGCACGCTGGCAAAGAGGGCCGCACTCGCTGCAGGCCCGGCTGAGCACGCCTCCTCGCCGCGTGCAACCAGCTTAAGACTGCCTCGCCTTCCTTCATTGAATCCGCGCGTGTGCCGGCAACACGTCCTTCCACGAGCCGGCAGGCATTTTAGAACACAAAAAATGACTAAAATATAATTAATTTATGCATGGTCTTGACTTGTTGTGCTCGCACTGGTAGCAGGAACTAGTAGATGTTTTTCTTTATTTATAACTCTCCTCACATTTTTTTGTCTTTGAAGTGAATCATGGTTGTGGATAGATATCTGTGAACATGAGTTTGATGTGGAAGTTGAACTTGGAATGTCGGGCTTGTGCGTGAAGTATACCATGTCCAATGCTTCGTCTATTATTGTTTGGAAAGTAATTGTTGTTGTTACATGACCCAAAAAAATATTTTGTGCCACATCAGTAGATGACAGACATCACAACAGGCATGCTGACTGGATAAACATTTGAACCTAGCTATTATGAAGGAAATTTTGTATTGACAACACTTTTAGATAGCAGGAGACGCCTAGCCTGCTCTGCCTCTGCTAGCTTATTTCTGGCTTCTTCCATCTCTTCTTTGGCTTGGGTGAAGAGAGCATCTGATTGCTCTTTTCGCTTCTTCAGGAACTCAGCTACATTCTCAAGGGCTGCTGCACGCTTTCTTTCAGCCTTTACTAATACCACGAGGACACGAACAGCTGACCACTCCACCTGGCTTGTGTGTAATCCAGCATCATCTGGGAATTTGCACCTTGTGTCTAATCCATCATCATTAGGGAACTGGCACCTTGTGTGTAATTCAGCCTCATTTTGGAAACATGATCTCGAGGTTGACCATACTTCCCTCCTCGCAGGAACTGCATCCTGACATGAAGTTACTTCTTTTTGAGATCAATACTCAGAGCAACCTAGATCCATTTAGTAGAAGCCAGATAAACAGAACTCGGAGAAGTGAATTCAAAAGGAAAAGAAATATAAAAACAGACTACAAGGTGAGAACACCCACTTCCCACATCAAGCTAAAAACGAAAGCATTAGGACGATTAAGACTCTTCTTATTACACATCGAAGAACACCACGCTTAAGAGAAACAGAAACTACAACATATACACATCTTAGACCACGAGGCTAAACGAAAGTAATTGAAAGGGTGTTACTTACCAAAGCTCGTTTTACAGGTTCGGTGCAACTCCTCTTTAACTTGCCATGCTCCTTGAAGATGTCCCGAATATCCCGTGTTTGGTCTTCATTGCTCCTCTGCATGTTCGCACTCATGGTTTTAAAATCTCAACATTGCAAGAAAAATATACTACTAATAATACTCGCGCATCTTGTGGGCAACATTAAAGCACCGGTCTGCCATGTTAGAGCATCTCCAACTGAATAGCAACGCGCGGCGCTTTAAAAAAGTGTTTATAGTGCTGAGATCGAGAAGTAGATACTAGAGAGTAGAGGATAGTTCTCACCATAGATAGATAAAAAAAGATAATTCAACTACTCCTCGTCTTCTGACTCCTCCTCGGTGATGTCCTCCTCCGACGTCTGACTGTAGGCGTGAAGATACCGATTGTCGTCGGATTCCCAGGGCGACGCTGCTCCTAGGCTCATGTTGAACTGAGCATTCGCTTTTCGCCTACGCTTGTCCTCGCGATAGGCGGATCGCTCCTCCCTCCTCTTATCCCTCTCTGCCCTCCTTTGCGCATAGAACTCGCGCTCGTTGATGATGTCCTGCAGGAAGTGTTGGCGCCATAGCGCCATGGCTTCCTCGTCCATCTCGACGATGCCGAGACGGTGCTCCCGCCTCCGGTTATTGCCACGATCCTCGTCGGTGCTAAGCCATGACAGAGGCGCGAGCTCCTGCGCCCGCTCCCGCGTCGGCATGTTGGGGAAGTTCAATGTTCTACGAGGCCACCGCAGGTGCCACGCCGCCGCGTCGTATGCGTGGGCGGCCTCGTTGGCGGTGTCGAAACTGCCGAGGCCGAGGTGCAGCCCACGGAACCGGATCTCGGCGTAGAAGCCGCCAGAGGGGCGCGCGCGAACGCCGCGGTATCCCCAAGTTTCCCGGCGACGCGGCGGCATGGTGGCGCGGCGGCAGCGAGGCGAAAAAGAGCGGGGAGAGAGCGGTGGCGAGGCATAGAGTAGGGAGAGAGCGGTGGTAAGGCACAGAGCGATGGGAGGGCGTTGGATTTTATAAAGCGCGCTGGACGCCGCGCGCCAAAACTAGCGCACGCCCGATCGCTTTTCCCGCGCGTGCGCGATCCTTTCCCGACGTCTCTGCTATCTCTACTCTCTTCTCTACTGTTATATTTATTTAATATTTAATATTTAATATTTATCTCTACTTCCTTTACTGTCTACTTTTTTTCTCTATACTTTTTTTCTTGCAATATAGGTCGTCTGATTTATATCCGACAGATAGGAAGGAAACAAATGGGAATTTTGCTAAAAGATACCCATACCCCTCTCCAGATCTGCAAATAAGGCCTTCCCTCGTTCATCCTTTTCTCCCACAAGATAAACTACTCATACAAATGCATCTTGATGCGTGCAACGCATGGGCATCTTGCTAGTTCTAAAAACCTTTCCATCGTTTGCCACACTACTGGTTGCAGATGAAAAACCTACCCAAGCACAGCGCAATACAGGAGCGATGCACAATTACAAGCTGAAATTCTATTGGACAATGGAGGCCATAACCAATTACTTTTACGGGAACAATAGCACCCAGGAAATTTGAAGGGTAGGTATGAACAAAATTGGAACTGCACATGTACTGCTAAGTGATTCAATACACACATTACCAATCGAGGAGGAGAACAATGGTCGCGATGGCCTCTGTGAGTCATGGTCGACAACGGGAGTCAGTTCATTGTCCACGACGGTGGTACTTCTGCGCTTGGCGTCGGCTTTCGGGAAGCAGATCCGAGACCGTGGAAGACGGTGTCGGGGAAGAGGCTCCGTGTACGACGACGACGGTGGACCGGCTCCAGTGCGGCATACGAGGTCGTTGATGAGGCAGATGCGCTGCGGTGGACGAGTGCACCGATGTAAAGGGGAGGAGCACGAAGGCTGCGGTGCCATGGAGAAGTCTATTTTGCGGTGGGGATAGAAAATGGGGAGTATTCAGGTGTACTACTCTGGGTGCCGCGGTGGGGTTGGCTGGGTAGGGTGAACCTGAAGTTATGAAAACAGCCCCCTGCCAAGCGTCATCCGTAGGCCTGTTCCGAAGGCTATGATGGTAACTTCCCACTGCTCGAATCGGGGTAGCGGGAGATTTTCCCGCCGACCTCAAAATTTTGTGACACTGGACTCCCCGTGTGCCGTGTTGAGTGATTCGGCTAAGCAACTAGCGAGTAGTAGTAGTAAACTCTGCATATTAGGTTTGACCGAAGTCAAACTTCCTAAAGTTTGGCCAAGTTTATAGAAAAATATAAACATTTACCATAACAAACATGTATGATGTGAAAGTACATTCAATAATGAATCTAATGGTATTTATTTGTTATTGTATATGTTAATATTTTTTATTATAAGCTTTCTGAGAGTTTACAAAAATTGACTTTGACCAATGCTAATACGCGGACTTAAATAAAAATGGAGGGAGTACACATTTGTTTTCTTAGTTTGCAGTGAACTAATCATTTGTTGAAACTGTGAAATAAATATATTAGGCTATTGACTTCAAATGTAATGGTCTATACAATTCAATAGTTACAATCATTGCCGAATCCCAAGATGTATACAAGGTCTATAGTACTTCACAACATGCTCAAACTCACATAATCCCAGTCAAATGAGAATCTAAATGCCTTTCATAGTTATTACTTTGTAGGATGCAACAAAAACAACCATAACTCTATATCAGCCATTATAGAAGCAACATTTTGACATATCCGAATGTGTGAATGAAACGTGCAGAGAGAGCTTTTGAAGATGGAGCAGATAGGGCGGGAAAGATTGTATGTATGTGGATGAGAGAGTAGGAGACAAACCTAACGAGACAGAGAGAGAGAGAGAGAGAAAGAGAAAGAGAGAGGAAGAACTTAGGTCTGTGAGAAAGATGGAGACATGTAATATATGTGAGATGCGTGTGCATCCGGATTCTGTATACGTGGAAGGAGAAGAGACAACATGTTTGATGAGAGAGCTGAAAAACATGGACGAGAGGGGAAGGATCTCGTGGGTTGAGGGATTGACAATTTTGTGCGGGGGAGAGAGGGATTGGTAATTTTGTGCAAGAGAGAGAGAGAGGTGGGGGAGGATTCATTCAGCCGTCGTCACATCACCCTGCTTCCAAAAGACCCCGCATTCTCTAGCGCAGTGTGGTCGCCGTCTTCGATCTGCTCGATGCCCTCTTTGAAGATTGAGGTGTTGTGCATGTTGGGGTGCAAAGAAGAACAAGCGAGAGTGGTCACCGTATAACCTTGGATGGGGATGAATTGTGTGCTCGGGGGAGTGTGTGTGTGTGTGTGTGTGTGTGTGATAGAGAGAGAGAGATATTGAGAGAAAACAAACCTAAGGAGAGAAATGGGTATTCATGAAGAGATTGTGCGGGCCTTGAGGTGGGCAGGGGCCGGGTGAGGGTGTCAAAATGTGCGCGTTGATGCATGTGTGGCATGTGATCGTGCGAGGGACGGACGAATCGAGAGAGATGGTTGTTGTGTTACGGATGCTCCTCTCTCTCTCTCTCTCTGTCTCTCTCTCTCTCTCACACACACACACAAGTAAACTAGAAGACCGTTCTCTCATGTAGACACAACGTATCGGCATCTGTCTATGTCTCACTCATGCATGATCATTGGCACATTCACACCTCTCTATGTCTGTATCACACGCACACCGTCTCCACATTGCCCTTCTGCCACAACACACAAATGGACACATAAACACGTTCTCTCTTAGTCACACACACAAAATAAGTATTAAAAAAACTAGGGCGCACCTAAAACGTCCAAATCCAAATAAACATGGACTGGAGCTAAATTCAAATATATGGAAATATTGCAGCGTCAAGAACTTTCCCAGGAAAAAAAGTTGAGTAATATTCGAGGATTGTTTTCACACACACAAAAAGGTTCGGTGGATGTCCTTCGAGCGCGACACGGTGACGCACCGTTCGATCGACTGCGCGGCTGCGGTTCACGCGCTTGCACAGGATTCCGTATCGTGGCTGTGGTACTAACTTCAAAAAAAGCGCTGCCTAAGTCTAATGTTTACGTGTACTAATACGGTTTTCTTTTAAGTTTGACCAACCTTATATAAAACTAAAGTAAGCTCCTACACACGCACTTATCAATATGCCGCCGCCGCCGTTGTGCATGCCGGCGCCCGCCTGCTCCGGCCAACAATTTCTCGCCCATCACCGCCATGTCGCTGCCATCCATGTGCCATGAAGCCGAAGGATCGCCCGCTCACGTCGTCTGTAGTCCCTCCTCGACATGCCGCCGCACTGCCAAGCACGCGAGTAGTTGGTGGAGCCGCGTCTATGCACGCAGCGTACGAAGAGGAGGACAAGCGCGTGCTCCAGCACGCCGGCAAGGAGGAACTAGCGTGTCATGGGCGTCTCCGCCCGCATGGAGGAGGCGCGCATGGTGGCTATCACGGCAGAAGCCGGTCACGCGCGCGTCGAGCCTGCAAACCGGGTGCAGACGCGGAATCTACCTTCGAGACCTTGAATGCCACGTGGATCCTGCAATCTAAAGGAGCAATTTGGGTCAGTCGACTCATGTGAGCCGTTTGATGCAACATGGATGGCTAGAAGGGCTTCTTCCACCTCTTCTGCCATCTTCTTCCTTCACTCCGTCGAACTTCTTTCACAAATTGACTGACCCAAATTATACTACTACTAGTATGAACGTATTAAGTACAGTAGGAACACGAAGATACGAGCAATAGTAGCAACTTCAAGAAGAATAGTAGTAAGACATAGTACTAGTACTACTGTATGTACTAAAGAGTTCAAATAACGAGAAAGAACATAAACATAGTTCTGCTGGGGCCTCAGCACAACACACCCTTGAAAATAAACTAAGCAACTAGTCCGCTTGACACTGCAGTAGAACCAGCATGAGCGACGGCACTGCCACCTACTCGGAGTCCGAGTCCACGTCCTCGACTTCGTCCTCGTCCCTCTGCCTCTTCCTTTTCGTCGACGCTTCTTTGCTTGAACCGGACACTGGGCTCTGCTTCTTCATCCAACCCTTGTAGATATTTAAACAAAGGTAGGCATCCATTATTGCGTATAGGATGTGATCTTCATCTAATGTCTTCGACTCCCATGCATGATGAAACTCGTGATGAGGTTTCTTCAGTTTAGCGTACAAAGGATCAATCATGGCTGCTGCCAGGGTCAGCACTGAAGGTTGAGAGGAGGACACCAGGCTTGCCTTCTGGAGATCGAAGGGCTGGACTACAACGAGACCTATCTGACGCAGGACATCCCTGTCGTTCTTAAAGCCTACAGTAACGAATTTCACTCTTTTGTCCTTAAGGAAGTTCTTAAAATCCTGGCACTCAACGTCGGCATGGCATGTGTGGTAGACCAAGCAAACGTTATGTATGCAAACCTGGATCACGGCGGGCTTCTTCCTCTCTTCGTCCTTTAGATCCTTCTCTCGTCCCAGGACTATGGTGTACTCAACATCTAGCCCATCGACCCACTCATCCGTTGAACTGTTGAACATGCGTAGGAAGCGAGCAAGCCATGCTTTCACCGTCGCGGATCCACGTGTGTAGATGATGATGAACTGATCGCCAATGATGGATCTAACCTGGTATTGAGTGGCGACCATGGAGATTTGGGAGGCCATGGATTTTGGAGGAGGGTTAGGAGAAGTTGAACTGTTGTACCCTGCAAAAACTGGGAGCAAACTAATGTGAAAGGACGGGACGACTGGGAACAAACTGTTGTGTGGTAGAAGACGGGGACGAGTAGGGCGTGCGAACGGCATGGGGTTGCTGGCTTGCCCGGTGGATAAATGGCTGCAAGCCCCCAAAGAGTTCTCAAGAACTATGCGGGACCCACTAGATGTCATGTCTACTAGACCCATATCGTAGGCCTGACGGTATAGCTTCTGCATGTTCGCACGCCATGCCGGTGCGTGGACGTAACTTCACTTGATTCTGTCAACTATCGCACCTCCCACGACCTTTGCCTCCCTCGCGCGGTCGCACCCTTTGAGACTGATGTCTACTACACAACCTTCTTCTTGTAGACGTTGTTGGTCCTGCAAGTGCACAGGTTTGTAGGACAGTAGCAAATTTCCCTCAAGTGGATGACCTAAGGTTTATCAATCCGTAGGAGGCATAGGATGAAGATGGTCTCTCTCAAACAACCCTGCAACCAAATAACAAAGAGTCTCTTGTGTCCCCAACACACCCAATACAATGGTAAATTGTATAGGTGCACTAGTTCGGCGAAGATATGGTGATACAAGTGCAAAATAGATAGTAGATAAAGGTATTTGTAATCTGAAATAATAAAAACAGCAAGGTAACAAGTGGTAAAAGTGAGCGTAAATGATATTGCAATGATAGGAAACAAGGCCTAGGGTTCATACTTTCACTAGTGCAAGTTCTCTCAACAATAATAACATAGATAGATCATATAACAAGCCCTCAACATGCAACAAAGAGTCACTCCAAAGCCACTAATAGCGGAGAACAAACATAGAGATTATGGTAGGGTACAAAACCACCTCAAAGTTATTCTTTCGGATCGATCTATAAAAGAGTTCGTACTAGAATAACACCTTAAGACACAAATCAACCAAAACCCTAATGTCACCTAGATACTCCATTGTCACCTCAAGTATCCGTGGGCATGATTATACGATATGGATCACACAATCTCAGATTCATCCAACCAACATAAAAGTACTTCAAAGAGTGCCCCAAAGCTACTACCAGAGAGTCAAGAACGTGTGCCAACCCTTATGCATAGGTTCCCAATGTCACGAAACCCGCAAGTTGATCACCAAGACATACATCAAGTGTTCTCATAAAAGACTCAATCCGATAAGATAACTTCAAAGGGGAAACTCAATTCATCACAAGAGAGTAGAGGGGGAGAAACATCATAAGATCCAACTACAATAGCAAAGCTCAGGATACATCAAGATCGTTCCATAGAGGGAACACGAGAGAGAACACGAGAGAGAGAGAGAGATCAAACACATAGCTACTGGTACATACCCTCAGCCTCGAGGGTGAACTACTCCCTCCTCGTCATGGATAGCGCCGGGATGATGAAGATGGCCACCGGTGATGGGATCCCCCCTTCGGCAGGGTGCCGGGAAGGGCTCCCGAGAGGTTTTTGGTGGCTACAGAGGCTTGCGGCGGTGGAACTCCCGATCTATCTTCTGTTTTGGAAGTTTTAGGGTACGTAGGTATATATGGGTGCAAGGGGTACGCCGGTGGACCTCCGGGGTGCTCACGAGGCAGGGGGCGCGCCCTAAGGGGGTGGGCGCACCCCCCACCCTCGTGGGCAGCCCGGGACTCCCCTGACGTGCACTCCAAGTCTATGAGGTTGCTTTCCTTCCAAAAATAACTTCTCCAATTGATTTTGTTCCGTTTTGACTCCTTCTGATATTCCTTTTCCTCAAAACACTGAAATAGGCATAAAACATTAAATCTGGGTTGGGCCTCCGGTTAATAGGTTAGAGCCAAAAATAATATAAAAGTGGATAATAAAGCCCTATATTGCCTAAAACAGTAGATAATATAGCATGGAGCAATCAAAAATTATAGATACGTTGGAGACTTATCAAGCATCCCCAAGCTTAATTCCTGCTTGTCCTCGAGTAGGTAAATGATAAAAAAGAATTTTTGACGCGGAGTGATACTTTGGCATAATTTCAATGTAAATCTTCTTAATTGTGCATGAATACTCAGATCCGAAAGATTCAAGACAAAAGTTCATATTGACATAAAAGTAATAATACTTCAAGCATACTAACCAAAGCAATCATGTTTTCTCAAAATAGCATGGTTAAAGAAAGTTATCCCTACAAAATCATATAGTCTAGCTAAGCTCTATCTTCATCACAGAAAGTATTTAATCATGCACAACCCTGATGACGAGCCAAGCAATTGTTTCATACTTTAATAATCTTAAACTTTTCCAACTTTCACGCAATACATGAGCGTGAGCCATGGACATAGCACTATATGTGGAATAGAATGGTGGTTGTGGAGAAGACAAAAGGAGAAGATAGTCTCACATCAACTAGGCGTATCAACGGGCTATGGAGATGCCCATCAATAGATATCAATGTGAGTGAGTAGGGATTGCCATGCAACGGATGCACTAGAGCTATATGAAAGCTCAACAAAAGAAACTAAGTGGGTGTGCATCCAACTTGCTTGCTCACGAAGACCTAGGGCACTTTTGAGGAAGCCCATCATTGGAATATACAAGCCAAGTTCTATAATGAAAAATTCCCACTAGTATATGAAAGTGACAACATATGAGACTCTCTATCATGAAGATCATGGTGCTACTTTGAAGCACAAGTGTGGTAAAAGGATAGTGGCATTGTCCCTTCTCTCTTTTTCTCTCATTTTTTTATTTCGTCCGGAGTCTCATCCCGACTTATGGGGGAATCATAGTCTCCATCATCCTTTCCTCACTGGGACAATGCTCTAATAATGATGATCATCACACTTTTATTTTTTTTACAACTCAATAATTACAACTCGATACTTAGAACAAAATATGACTCTATATGAATGCCTCCAGCGGTATACCGGGATATGCAATGAATCAAGAGTGACATGTATGAAAGAATTATGACGGTGGCTTTGCCACAAATACAATGTCAACTACATGTTCATGCAAAAAAGCAATATGACAAAAGTAATGTGTGTCATATGAATGGAATGGTGGAAAGTTGCATGGCAATATATCTCGGAATGGCTATGGAAATGCCATAATAGGTAGGTATGGTGGCTATTTTGAGGAAGGAGTATGGTGGGTTTATGGTACCGGCAAAAGTTGCACGATACAAGAGAGGCTAGCAATAATGGAGGGGTGAAAGGAGTGCGTATAATCCATGGACTCAACATTAATCAAAAGAACTCATATACTTGTTGTAAAAATATAGAAATCATCAAAAACCAAAGCACTACACGCATGCTCCTAGGGGGATAGATTGGTAGGAGAAGACCATCGCTCGTCCCCGACTGCCACTCATAAGGAAGACAATCAATAAATAAAATTGTGCTCCAACTTCATCACAAAGCGGTTCACCATACGTGCATGCTACGGGAATCACAAAATTCAACTCAAGCATTCTTTAAATCCATAATCACCCAACTAGCATCACTTTGATATTATCACCTCCATATCTCAAAACAATTATCAAGCATCAAACTTATCTTAGTATTCAACGCACTCAAAAGAAAGTTTCACATATCTTGAATACCAAGTATATTAATGTTAAGCAAATTACCATTCTATTAATGACTCTCAAAATAATCTAAGTGAAGCATGAGAGATCAATAGTTTCTTTAAAACAAATCCACCACCGTTCTCTAAAAGATCTAAGTGAAGTACTAGAGCAATAACAAAAACTACTCCGAAAGATATAAGTGAAGACCAATAAGTAGTCGAATAATTATGCAACTATGTGAAGACTCTCCCAATTAATAATTTCAGATCTTGATACTTTATTCAAACAGCAAGCAAAGATAAAGAAAACTACATTGCAAGGATAGCACAACTCATGTGAAGAAGCAAAAACTTAGGCTCAACCGATACTAACCGATAGTTGTTGAAGAAGAAAGGTGGGATGCCTACCGGGGCATCCCCAAGCTTAGATGCTTGAGAATTCTTGAAATATTATCTTGGGGTGCCTTGGGAATCCCCAAGCTTGAAATTTTATTTCTCCTTAATTCCTCTCATATCATGGTTTCTCTTTTTATCAAAAGCTTCATCCACACCAAACTCAACAAGAACTTGTGAGATAGGTTAGTATAAACCAATGCAAAACCATATCATCTTCTACTGTAACAAATCACTAACATTATTATTGAACATTGAATACTAAATGTCTATGCATATTTAATACTCATATCCTCAAATAGAATCATTAAACAAGCAAACATATGCAAACAATGCAAACATAACAGCAATCTGCCAAAACAGTACAATCTGTAAAGAATGCAAGAGTATCAATACTTCCCGGACTCCAAAAATTATGAACTAAAATTCCCACTTTAATAAATTTACGAGATCTTAATATGCAAAAATATTCAACGTTATACCATTCTCTGACTTTTCTAGGGAATTTTTGCAACAGCGGTAAACTTTCTGTTTTCAAACAGCAACATGTATACAAGCAAAATAAGCATGGCAAAGGCTATCCTTGACTTTTTTATTGAAACTAAAGATGCAAAACATTATTCTAACTAACAGCAAGAAAAAACTAACAAAAGAAAATGACGCTCCAAGCAAAACACATATCATGTGGTGAATAAAAATATAGCTCCAAGTAAAGTTACCGATGAACGAAGACGAAAGAGGGGATGCCTTCCGGGACATCCCCAAGCTTAGGCTCTTGGTTGTCCTTGGATATTACGTTGGGGTGCCTTGGGCATCCCCAAGCTTAGGCTCTTGCCACTCCTTATTCTATAGTCCATTGAATCTTTACCCAAAACTTGAAAACTTCAACCACACAAAACTCAAAACAAAACTCGTAAGCTCCGTTAGTATAAGAAAATAAAACCACCACTAGGTACTGTAATGAACTCATTCTAAATTCATATTGGTGTAATATCTACTATATTCTAACTTCTCTATGGTTCATACCACTTAATACTAGCCATAGATGCATCAAAATAAGCAAACAACACATAGAAAACAGAATCTGTCAAAAACAGAACAGTCTGTAGTAATCTGTATAAAACGTATACTTATGGAACCCCAAAAATTATGAAATAAATTGATGGACCTGAGAAATTTGTCTATTAACCATATTCAAAAATAATCAACCTAAAAGCACTCTCCAGTAAAAAAATGGCAGCTAATCTCGTGAGCGCTAAAGTTTCTGTTTTTTACAGCAAGATCACATAAACTTCACCCAAGTCTTCCCAAAGGTTCTACTTGGCACTTTATTGAAACAAAAGCTATAAAACATGATTACTACAGTAGAATAATCATGTGGACACACAAAAACAGTAAGGATAAATATTGGGTTGTCTCCCAACAAGCGCTTTTCTTTAATGCCTTTCTAGCTAGGCATGATGATGACAATGATGCTCACATAAAAGATAAGAATTGAAACATAACGGGAGCATCATGAAGAATATGGATAGCACATTTAAGTCTAACCCACTTCCTATGCATAGGGATTTTGTGAGAAAACAACTTATGGTAGCAATAATCAACTAGCATAGGAAGGTAAAACAAGCATAGCTTCAAGAATTTAAGCACATAGGGAGGAAACTTGATATTATTGCAATTCCTACAAGCATATGTTCCTCTCTCATAATAATTTTCAGTAGCATAATGAATGAATTCAACAATATAACCAGCACCTAAAGCATTCTTTTCATGATCTACAAGCATAGAAAATTTACTACTCTCAACATAAGCAAATTTCTTCTCATGAATAGTAGTGGGAGCAAACTCAACAAAATAACTATCATGTGATTGAAAATTAAGATCAAGATGACACGTTTCATGGTTATCATTATTCTTTAAAGCATATGTTTCATTAAAATAATCATCATAGATAGGAGGCATGCTTTCATCATAGTAAATTTGCTCATCAAAGCTTGGGGGACAAAAAATATCATCTCCATCAAACATAGCTTCCCCAAGCTTGTGGCTTTGCATATCATTGACATCATGGGTATTCAGGGAATTCATACTAACAACATTGCAATCATGCTCATCATTCACATATTTTATGCCAAGCATTCTATGTAATTCTTTTTCTAGCACTTGAGAACAATTTTCCTTTCCATCATTCTCACGAAAGATATTAAAAAGATGAAGCGTATGAGACAAACTTAACTTCATTTTTTTGGTAGTTTTCTTTTATAAACTAAACTAGTGATAAAACAAGAAACAAAAATATTCGATTGCAAGATCTAAAGATATACCTTCAAGCGCTAACCTCCCCGGCAGCGACACCAGAAAAGAGCTTGATGTCTACTACACAACCTTCTTCTTGTAGACATTGTTGGGCCTGCAAGTGCACAGGTTTGTAGGACAGTAGCAAATTTCCCTCAAGTGGATGACCTAAGGTTTATCAATCCGTAGGAGGCATAGGATGAAGATGGTCTCTCTCAAACAACCCTGCAACCAAATAACAAAGAGTCTCTTGTGTCCCCAACACCCAATACAATGGTAAATTGTATAGGTGCACTAGTTTGGCGAAGAGATGGTGGTACAAGTGCAAAATAGATAGTAGATAAAGGTATTTGTAATCTGAAATAATAAAAACAGCAAGGTAACAAGTGGTAAAAGTGAGCGTAAACGGTATTGCAATGATAGGAAACAAGGCCTAGGGTTCATACTTTCACTAGTGCAAGTTCTCTCAACAATAATAACATAGATAGATCATATAACAAGCCCTCAACATGCAACAAAGAGTCACTCCAAAGCCACTAATAGCGGAGAACAAACATAGAGATTATGGTAGGGTACGAAACCACCTCAAAGTTATTCTTTCGGATCGATCTATAAAAGAGTTCGTACTAGAATAACACCTTAAGACACAAATCAACCAAAACCCTAATGTCACCTAGATACTCCATTGTCACCTCAAGTAACCGTGGGCATGATTATACGATATGCATCACACAATCTCAGATTCATCCAACCAACATAAAAGTACTTCAAAGAGTGCCCCAAAGCTACTACCGGAGAGTCAAGAACGTGTGCCAACCCTTATGCATAGGTTCCCAATGTCACGAAACCCGCAAGTTGATCACCAAGGCATACATCAAGTGTTCTCATAAAAGACTCAATCCGATAAGATAACTTCAAAGGGGAAACTCTATTCATCACAAGAGAGTAGAGGGGGAGAAACATCATAAGATCCAACTACAATAGCAAAGCTCAGGATACATCAAGATCGTGCCATAGAGGGAACACGAGAGAGAACACGAGAGAGAGAGAGAGATCAAACACATAGCTACTGGTACATACCCTTAGCCTCGAGGGTGAACTACTCCCTCCTCATCATGGATAGCACCGGGATGATGAAGATGGCCACCGGTGATGGGATCCCCCCTCCGGCAGGGTGCCGGGAAGGGCTCCCGAGAGGTTTTTGGTGGCTACAGAGGCTTGCAGCGGCGGAACTCCCGATCTATCTTCTGTTCGGGAAGTTTTAGGGTACGTAGGTATATATGGGTGCAAGGGGTACGTCGGTGGACCTCCGGGGTGCTCACGAGGCAGGGGGCGCGCCCTAGGGGGGTGGGCACGCCCCCACCCTCGTGGGCAGCCTGGGACTCCCCTGACGTGCACTCCAAGTCTATGAGGTTGCTTTCCTTCCAAAAATAACTTCTCCAGTTGATTTTGTTCCGTTTTGACTCCGTCTGATATTCCTTTTCCTTGAAACACTGAAATAGGCATAAAACAACAAATCTGGGTTGGGCCTTCGGTTAATAGGTTAGTCCCAAAAATAATATAAAAGTGGATAATAAAGCCCAATATTGCCTAAAACAATAGATAATATAGCATGGAGCAATCAAAAATTATAGATACATTGGAGACGTATCAGAGACTTCGACCGGCTATAAATGAGCATTTTTTTGCCTACTCCACATGCATGATACTCCCTCTGGTCCTTTTTACTCCCGTCAACCATTTGCAAAGTGTTTGACCAAATTTATACTTTTTTAACACCACCTTATATTAATTAACCATCCACAGCAGTACACTCATTCGATACAATATTCACCACACAGAGCGGTACGTTATTTACAAGAATACCATCTAATCTATTGTCAAAGCTATACTTAGCGATTAAGTGTGCCACCTTATTGGCCGAACGGCTAATCTTTGACAATTGAGGATTGTTGATCAACTTCGAGATGCTCAACGCTTTCATCTTCAGGTCACGCATAGCAGACCTGTCATAGTCCCCCGATGCAAGAGACGCCACCACAAAAGCGCAATCAGTCTCTAAAATTACAGGATTATGAAGAGAAATACCTATGTAGAGACCGGCAATGCAAGCCCTAAGCTTTGCTTCCTCCATGCTTTGACAGGCATCGATGAAATCCCACGACCAAATTTATACTAAAAATATCAATATCTACAATACTGATTATATTGAGTATAAGAACTACATTTTATAATGAGTGTAAAAATATTGATTTGATATTGTGAATGTTGACATTGTGAATGCTTATTATAATGAGTACTCCTAGTACATTTTTCTATAAGTCTGGTGAAAGTAGAGGTACATTGACTTCAGACAAAACTTAAATGCATAATGCAGACTAGTTCCTCCGTCCAGGTGTGTGCCATGTACTATCTTGTCATCACAACAAGGTTAGCTATTAGAGTACCACTACCTCCCTTCTAGTTTAAAGGGCTCGATTCAAAAATTTCACCTACTCTTAGCAAGATAGTAGAGGCGAAGGAATAGTTTTTGAAGTTTGCAAAAGTACTCAACTAATGTTGTCGTTCTTCACAAAAAAATGTGTTTACCAATGCATGCATGAACACTAATTACTCCAACCCCCCTCTCTTCTTTAATTCTTTGCCACATCAACATGTTTGCTATTCCCGTGTGCATGATACCAGCTAAGATACCACCATTATGGCCAGCCTTAATCATCGTATGCAATAATTTAGTGCACCTTGAAACATGAACATGTGTGGGGCGTGTATGTTTTTAATGACTTGAGACTATAGTTAGCCCGGCATGCAAGATGACTTATTATGCACCGTTCCTCATACCTGCAGGAAGCCCGTTCGTCTCCAAATATTTTCCTCTCCATGTGTGGAAATAATATGCCTGCCAAACTCTCCTTCTCCCTCCGGCAGTCCCACCACTCCACCCTGTGTGAAAAAATCTGCATGCATGACTCTCCTCCCCCCACGCTCGTCCAATCCGTTGTGACCAGCAATATTTCCACCCCTTCGCTCCCCCGTAATTTACTCCAACAAATATGCCCACGTAGCTTTTACTTAACTTCAGGTGCATTGAGTCACTGACATATGGGCCCAACAGGGGACTGGCCCACCTGTCAGTGACGCAACTGGACCTGCAGTTAAGTCAGTGCAGCTCAGTCCATATCTTACGTAGGTGTGCCATTGCTCGCTATAAATACTGCACCTCCCACGACATCGCTATCTCCTCCCCCTCAACTTCATGTTCATCGCTATCTCCTCCCCCTCCCTCTCGCGTCGACCACCATGGTATAGCCCCTCCCAAGCCCTAGGAGCCCCTCGCTGCGTCGCGCGGACGGTCATGCGTCGCCGTTCCATTCTTCGCCGCCACTAGTCGAGGAGGACGCGTCGGTGTTCTGCTCCTCGCCACTATGCGACGCGTCGCTATTCCGTTCCTTGCCGCCACTAGTCGAGGAGGACGCGTCGGCATTTCGCTCCTCGCCGCGACGCGATGCGTCGCCGTTCCGTTCCTCGCCGCCACTAGTCGAGGAGGACGCGTCGGTGTTCCGCTCCTCGCCGCGACGCGTCGAGGTGGACGCGTTGGTGTTACCAATCTCGCCAGCATGCGCGTCGGAGGAGGGAACACTTGTACACCTAGACAGAGGGAGTACTACTATTACTTATGTATGTGCAAATGCACGTTTTAACATTACGATGCGGTTTTTGTAAAAGTAGAAAAACAACACTAGTCAAGCTTGTGAAACGATTCAATGCAAAAAAAAATGCAAAAATGCTCGTTTAATTGTTTACTTTTAGTCCTTCTCTGTGGTTATTTCTCTGTCATACTTTGTACGGAGTATCTCACTGGTTGGAAAGGCATGCAAATTCCCAAACCGCTTCCTACACCCTGTATCAAATTTTTTGCCTAACAAGTTGTGTCGTGCAATTGGAATTCCAACTTGAGTACTACTACTAGTAGGAGTACCAGGGGCCAGTTCTTTTAGGCCCCTCCCAATGCTCCGCCTTGTACAGGTGCTAACGCTGCCATGTAGGCAAAAAGTCTGATGTGGCAAGGTAATTAAGAGGAGAGAGATGAGTGTGGTGACCCTAGGAATAAACAATGCCAAGCGCGAGAACATAGGCAAAACACTTAAATTGGAAGGATGCCACCAATGCATGAAGAACTTTAGTTGCAAAATCATTAAATGAAGGATGCTTAACACCAACAAGTTAAGCACCTGGGCATTGGGGGCTTTAGTTACTAAAGTTTTTAATGTGCTTAGCACCTTATGTAAGCACCAATGCATTGGAACTAGCCTTAGGCTTCTAGATTAGTAATCCCATAACTACTACCTCCATCCTGGTTTATTGGTCCCCATTGTAATCTGTGTCAAATTTTGATCATAAATTTAACTAATGAAATGTTAGTGCATGTCACATGCACTACTCCATCCGTCTAGGTGAGTAAGTCATCTTAGGCTGTGCACCATGACCAAGGAGGAGAAAACGAGAAACGTTAATGTTTATTTGCTAATTAATAGTATTGCATGCAATGAACTTACCACTGCATGTCGTGTTTGATATCTCAAGTCATTAAAAGCATCCACACTCTTTATCTCTTATTGGTGTATATGTCAAGAAACAAGAAACGAGGTAGAAGTTAATGCACCATGCCTAAGTGTTTTGGGATTATTTGGTTTTTGTAAGATGACTTACACACCTAGATGGAGGGAGTAACATTTTATCAGTTAAATCTTTGGTCAAAATTTAGCACAAATTACAATGGTGAGGAATAAACCAGGACAGTGTAGTAGTTTAGAAGCCCAAATAAATGAGTGAGGTGCCTTATTGTTACTCTCCACTGTGACTAGTCTTGTGGGACAAGCTGGGGAAGCCGCCAAAAGAACTGGCCCTACGAGTAGTAGCTAGGGATCGAGTGTACGAGATGAACCGGAGAAAGTAAATGCAGAGAGATGAAATGCAAAAAAGACGGAGGGATGTGATGGTTGCTTGTCCGTTTATTTTACCAGGCCACTTATTACTAGGAGTGGTTTGGTTTTGTGATATGACGGCTTTACTACTGCGCCACGAGCGGGGTGAGAGGTGAGACTCCCGTGCAGTGCCGCGCTCTACACTTGTACTAACCTTGAACTAACTCTAACCAAAGAGGTGTTTGGATGGCAGGGTTAGATGGAGCACGGATACAGCGAGGCGCCTTCACAGGCGGTGCGAGAGGGAGGGAGGGAGAGGATGAGAAGCTTCGAGGAAGTGGGGAAGGATATGCTGCAGGAAGAGCGAGAGAAAAATGTGTTTTTAATGGCCCCAAGAAGAACTAACCCGAATAAGCACCTCTTGGGTGGGTTAGACTTTTTGGATGAGTTAGATGCATCTAACCCAAACTAACCCTCCTGTTTGGATACTTTTGGGTTAGTTGAGTCCAAACTAACCCAAACTAACTCTAACCCATGGATCCAAATAGGGCCTACATCGGTCGTGGTTTATTAGTCCCCCATTGTATTTGACTGAAGATTTAACTGACAAAATGTTAGTGCATGTCAACAAAAACGATATCATTGGATTCGTATTTGAACATAGTTTTGGATGATATAATTTTAGGTGACATGCATCAGCATTTATCCTACTATATATAATGTTAGTTCAATTTTTGGTCGTACTAATCTATAGTAGTAAGGTGCCCGTGCGTTGCACCGAAGAGTGAAATGCATTGATCGAGGAGTTGTTTATTTTGACAAAGGATGTGGGGGTCATCTCTTGTGTAACGGGTATCGATAGGTTTCTTCGGATATTATTTCATCTCTAGAGCTCACAAACACCCGGGTGAAATAGATAAAAAGGTATCTTTTGCAAACAAAAGCGTTCAACTGTTCAACCTGCATCCAAAACTTGTGAAGAAATAACACTTATTGTGCTTTGCAAGAAATGATATTTAAGAATTAGTTTTTGAGTATCGGTTGTTATACATGTTGGCTACAGATGACATGGCACTTTCTTATAGTCAACAGTTGGCTATACTATTAAGTTATATTAACCATGCCCTTATACACCTAGACGGAGGGATTAAATCAGGATGACTTGCAAGGGGGCAGAGGAGATGTAAGAAATGATTCATCGTAAGTCTTTCACCAGTACTGTAGTAAAAATTCATACATGGAAGATTCTAGACTAAACCATAAATGGATACACTTTTATTCATGTGCGATACTCCAATAGAGCAAGATCCTGCATGGAAGTCTCCACATGCTTAGATAGCGGATTACATTGAGCAAAGACTAATGATCAACATTTAACTTGATAATGCGTATGTCCAGGTGAACCTCCTTGGAGTCCCCGTGCACCGCGTCAGCGGGTAAAGGATGCCATGGGTTTTCCAAGTCCACATTGGCGGGATAGTCCCAGCTCCCCAGAGTCCAAGTCCGTTCGATGAGGCCGGTGTCGCCGCCCACGCGACCCAGAGGGGTAGTAACATTGACCACGCACCCGCACATCGGCCTCGTGTCAGTGTCAGCGTGAGCGGCGTCACCACTGACACACATTACAGAGACAGGGCGGCGGCCTGTGCGGGCCTCGCCGGTGCCCACGATCAAGAGGAAGATGCTACCGTCCTCCTCCGAGACTAGCAGTTGGCGGTGATCCTCGAGCGACTCTGGCATGGTGAACGGGTAGCACGTCTCGTACTTGATTTTCTCCGCCAAGGGCCAGCAGTGACTGCTGCACGCATCCGTGAGGTGATGCACCATGTCCTCCGGCGAGCCACAAAATGGCATCGGGCACTCATAGCAGTGGACGAAGGGCTCCTTGGAGGCATCGATCAGGCCGTCCATGAAACGGGAGTGGCTGTAGGGGACGTTGCGCTAGTTGAATATATGAGAAAGTTACTACGAGATTTAATCCGAATAAGCACAAAATAAATCATGACGGCTATAACAGAGATGAAACTAATCATGTGGACTAGCATAGTAGTAGGATACAGAGTAGAAACATGAATTCTACCACGATTTCAAACAGGAAGGACCACATACGGTGCAATGGGAGCAGCACCGTTGGCGTTGAGGTTGTCGCCCATATCGTTGAGGAAGAGGTTGCCGAGGTCGGGGAAGAAGTCATCATCGGTGAAGTCATGGCTGCCAGCAGTCACGAGAGTGCGCTCCCCAAATTTCAACAGCGCCCGCCGAATGTAGCGCAGGAGGCAGTGGCTGTAGGGGACGTTGCGGCCGCCGAATGGAGTGCAGGAGTAGTGCACGAAGCAGTAGATGGTGTCCTTACTAGTACTCCCTAGTCTCTATCTATCTATATCTATATCTATATTTATACTCTTATAGAAAACCGAGTTGGTGATGATGGTATGCCTGCCATCTTGTAATATAGACCATCCGATCTATATCAGACGGATAGAAAGCCAACTATGACAATTTTACAAAAGATACCCCCACCTCTCTCCACATTTACAGATAAGGCCTTGCCTCGTTCATCCTTATCTCCCACAACCTCGTGCTCCTCCCTATGTCTCTATCTCTACTACTCTTCTTTGTTTTTATAACAAATCGAATAGTGCTGCGCCGTTCACTGCACGCCCGGCTGAACACGCCTCCTCGCCTCCATCATCACCAACTGAGTCTTTTATAGGAGTAGGAGTAGAGAAAAAACTGAGTTGGTGATGATGGTGTGCCGTGCAATGCACGGGCATCTTGCTATTTTTTTGCATATAAGTCCAAACACCACGTAGACACGGTCTTTGAGCATGGTTCGTAGTTGTTCCACGCTCAGGCATTGAAGTTTGTAACTATTTTAGATTAGAATATACTACTCCTCCGGTGCTAGTAGTAGAGCAGAGTCCTACTCTACTACTCTACTCAAGCAAGTTAGGGCACAGTACTGTAGTAGGTACTGTAGGGAGTACAAGTACTGTGATCACTCAAGCAAGTCATCTGGCATCGACATGACCCTATGTTGCTGGTATGTGTATCGTAAGTCAAGCGGCGTGATGTAGTCATCATCACCTGTCCACTTCCCGTAGAACATATTCGCTTCTCCATCTTTGTCCGCACATAATCCCGTCCAATCTTCCATCCCCGCTAAGGCACCTCCCCCCCCCTCGTTTGAAACCCAAGCACTAACAATGGTAGAACCGAGCAGCGTCCGCCAAAAGAGTGGCTGGAATTCACTCCCCACAGAGGTAATCAAGCTCATTGTTTCGCATGTGGACAATCTCAGTACCATGCCGCTTGCCGCATGCTCGTCGGGGTTGTACCGTTTACTCAGCGCCCTTAGGCCGGAGCTTTTTAAGACAGCTCCTTGCTTGCTGATGCCGCCTGATCTTCAGAAATGGTGTGTCACGCAGCATAACGATCGTAGGGTGGTGAGTATCAACCCCCTTGATTGCGATCCGATCCCCGTCAGCCTCAACTACATTAACGGTATGTACTGGGTCGGCATGAACACGTCTTGGATGGTGCTTGTCGACGGCGCGGTAGCTGGATGCTCGTGGAGGTCTACACCCAGCGATTGATCCCCCTTCCTTCGATTAACACTTCACTGCTTTGGCACCGTGGCCCAGAATACTCGGAATCTTACAGTAGCCAACATGATAACAAGTTTGATTTTCTCAAGGTTGTAATCTGCCGAGTGCCCACAAGATCTGTGAATTATAAAGACTTCAGGCTAATTGCGTTCTTCAACCGCGGTCTCGCCTATCTGATAGGTCACTGCGGTAAGTGGATAAATTTGCACGTCCATCGCAGGACCATACATCCTCCATGGTTCTCTGATGCCATTGAACACAATGGCTTCATTTACGCCGTCGACTCCTTCTATGGCTGGACGTATTGCTGGCCTACTCCAGTCATCGCTACAAACGACTGTTACAGCAGTATATAATTTCCTATGATATCATGATGGCTTGCTTATATTACTGTCAACATTTACTGAAAAAATATTCATGCTCATAACATGCTATTCTTAAGATTGACTAAATCAAGAGCCCTTTTTTATTTGACTCCAACTTGATATGATGTTGTTGGCCGCCTGGTGTCCCTACCCTTCCTAATCCCAGAACCTTTCAAAGAAAAGCGGCATGGCAGTTGCAGGTGGTTCCTGGCTCGATCAGACGACAGTGAAAGATTGATGATCGTTCGCACGTACCGGACGTGTTGTTTCATGGAACACAGTCAGTCACTGCAAGGTCTTTGAGAAGGATCCCAGCTTCTCTGGGCCTTCAGGAATTTTTGACTGGAGGCTGGTAAGTAGCCTTGGTACACGCTCTCTATTTGTGAACTGAATTATCCGATTAACCAGGAGATAACCTACGACAAGTGAGGGAGTCCTGGGTTAGGGGGTGTCCGGATGGCCGGACTATGACCTTCGGCCGGACTCCCGGACTATGACGATACAAGATTGAAGACTCTGTCCCGTGTCCGGATGGGACTTTCCTTGGCGTGGAAGGCAAGCTTGGCAATACGATATGAAGATCTCCTCCCATTGTAACCGACTCTGTGTAACCCTAGCCCTCTCCGGTGTATATAAACTGGAGAGTTTTAGTCCGTAGGACGAACAACAATCATACCATAGGCTAGCTTCTAGGGTTTAGCCTCTCTGATCTCGTGGTAGATCCACTCTTGTACTACCCATATCATCAATATTAATCAAGCAGGAGTAGGGTTTTACCTCCATCTAGAGGGCCCGAACCTGGGTAAAAACATCGTGTCCCTTGTCTCCTGTTACCATCCGCCTAGACGCACAGTTCGGGACCCCCTACCCGAGATCCGCCGGTTTTGACACCGACATTGGTGCTTTCATTGAGAGTTCCTCTGTGTCGTCACCGTCAGGAAGGATGCCGCACCCCGTCTTTAAAGACGGTGCTGTTGCTAAAGGAGCTTTGGCTATCAGCCAAACTCTCCGGCTAGGAAGGTTTTTGATGACCGCCTGTTCGGCCGCCGCGCCGACGATGACCTCTCGGTCCATCGAAAGCAATCTTCACATCAGCTCGGAACTCGCCGAGCAGTTAGATCCGACGGAGCTCTCTTCCCTGAATGAGCTCCTGGATCGCATTGCCGCCCTGGGAGTCGCTACAGATTACGGCCAGATTGGGCTTAAACCCGATCAGAGAGAGATCGACTCTCCCCAGGTCACCCACCACGTTGAAGTGGTGGAAGAACAATGCGGCGCATCTTCGCCCGCTCTAAGGACCAGATGTGTCCGGATTCCCGACCCCTCCAAGCCGGATACCCGCGGAGGGGAGGATGTTGCCCAAGTCCTGAACCTAAAGTCAGGCAGCAGGCCTGATTCATTGAATAATGTCCAAGAAAGCAAGCTTCCGAATTCGGAAACTTCTTGGCCCCTGAATCTTTTATCGGGCAAGGTTCCGGATTTAAATCCACCCGCCCACCCAACTATAAGGGATTTATCCCAAATACGGCAAGTGCCCGGGGAAACAGTACACCACTATTGGGCCAGATTCCTCCTGGTTATGAACAGGATAAAGGACTGCCGTGAGGAAGAAGCAATTTCATTCTTCTGTAACAACTGCACGGACATCGGAATCCTCAACGCCATAAGTCGCCGCGAAATTACACGCTTCGCCGACTTGACATCCATAGTACGAAAGTACTGTGCGACAGAAAGCGTTCGGAAAACCGAAGATAAATTCTGGGACAATCCGGCCCTGAATACAACACGAGTCCGAAACAAAAGGGCGCATTATCGCCAGGCACCTGAGCCAAACATCAAAAAACAAAAACCCTCTATAGGGTATGGGACCGTACTGGAGGGATGGCTCAATGGACCCTGTAAAATTCATAGTTCAGGGGAAGTCACACCAACTCACAGCCTTAGAGCATGTTGGATACTCCGGCAGGTGGCCAGAAGTGGCGAGGAGCTTCTAACTCCAGAATCCGAAGAACACCACCCCAGAAACGCCAGTACGGTGTCGACAGTCTTCGAGACCTTCGCATCAAACAATGCGAGGAAACGAACCCTCCGCAACCTTACCGAAGTCTACCAAGTAGCAACAATAAACCCATGGAGTGACACGGCTATTACTTTTAATGCCAGTGATGAACCTAAATTCCGGACAGCCCGAGCACCAGCCGCATTGGTCCTCAGTCCGATAGTGGACGACTTTCGACTTACAAAGGTACTCATGGACGGCGGCAGCGGACTTAACCTCATCTATGAGGAAACCCCATGCGAAAAATGGAAATAGACTGGAGCCGCATTGAGCGAAGCAACACAACCTTCAGAGGAATAATACCAAGCCGGGAAGCGTGCTGTTCAGGGAAAATCACACTGGATGTGGTGTTCGGCACGCCGGATAATTACAGATCCGAGGAGGTCACATTTCAAGTGGCCCCGTTCAACAGCGGATACCACACTCTGCTAGGGTGAGAAGAATTTACAATTTTTCAAGCCATACCCCATTATGGGTACATGAAGCTCAAAATGCCCGGACCCAACGGAATCATCACTCTTGCAAGTGATCCGGACACAGCGCTCCGCGCCGAAAACAAGACAGCCGCACTGGCCCTGGAGGCATTATCCGAAGCCCTAGCGGCCGAGGAACTAACTGCGTTGCGCTCCACGGTGGACAGGGACGATGTGATACTAGATAAGAGATCCAAGTCCACCTCTTTCAAACCAGCGGACGAAATAGTCAAATTCCAAGTCCATCCAACGGACCCCACAAAAACGGCCTCCATCGGGGCACAACTAAAACCCGATGTAGATGCCGCACTCAGAGAATTCCTGTGAGAAAATAGGGACATTTTTGCCTGGCACCCTTCAGACATGCCAGGAATCCCACGCAGGCTGGCTGAGCACAGCCTGAACATCCTAAAAGGGTTTAAGCCCGTTAAGCAGACTCTGCGGCATTTCTCCAAACCCAAGAGACAAGCCATGGGAGAAGAGCTAGCAAAACTACTGGAAGCCGGATTCATCAGAGATATAAAACATCCGGACTGGCTAGCAAACCTGGTGATGGTACCAAAGAAGGACAAATCCTGGAGCCTATGTGTCGATTTCAAATACCTAAATAAGGCCTGCCCAAAGGATCCTTTCCCGGTCCCCCGAATTGATCAAATCATCGACGCCACCGCAGGACACGACTCATTGTGTTTCCTCGATGCATACTCTGGCTACCACCAAATCAAGATGGCAGAGTCAGACCAAGCCACAACGGCATTCATCACCCCATACGGCCCATTCTGCTTCAACACGATGCCCTTCGGGCTCAAAAACGCCGGTGCAACATATCAGCGCATGATTCAGACATGTCTGGCTAACCAGATCGGCAAAACAGTTGAAGCATACGTAGATGACGTGGTCGTCAAAACCAAACACGTCGATACTCTAGTAGACGACTTGAGGCTCACGTTCGACAATCTCCGAACATATGACATTAAGCTCAACCCGGAAAAATGCGTTTTCGGCGTACCAGCCGGAAAGCTCTTGGGCTTCATCGTATCCGGTAGAGGAATTGAAGCAAACCCAGCCAAGATCCGAGCTCTGTCACAATTGGATACCCCAAAAGACCTCAAACAAATACAAAAATTGACAGGATGCATGGCGGCTCTAAGCCGCTTTATCTCCCGCTTAGGAGAAAAGGCATTACCCCTCTATCTCCTCCTGCGGCGCACCGAACACTTCGAGTGGACGGATGCCGCCACGGCCGGACTCGAAGAAATAAAAGCCATACTGGCAACAAATCCGGTCCTGGCCGCGCCCAACACGGGCGAACCAATGCTATTATACATCGCGGCAACCCATCAAGTTGTAAGCGTGGTGCTCGTCGTCGAACGAGAAACGGACGGACACAAGTTCCCTCTCCAAAAACCAGTTTACTACGTGTCCACTGTCCTAACTCCATGCAAGTCACGGTACCCGCATTATCAAAAGATAGCATACGCGGTGTTCATGGCATCCCGGAAGCTGCGACACTATTTTCAAGAGTGTTCAATAACAGTGGCATCCGAAGTACCTCTTAATGATATTATAAACAACCGCGACGCAACGGGCCGGATTGCCAAATGGGCCATCGAGCTCCTCCCGTTCGACATAACTTACAAGCCAAGGCGAGCTATTAAGTCGCAGGTTTTGGCCGACTTCATCGCCGAATGGACTGAAGCCGAGCTCCCTAAAGAGTACGGCGCATACTCCAACTGGATCATGCACTTCGACGGCTCCAAAATGTTGGCTGGCCTGGGGGCTGGCGTCGTTCTGACGTCCCCAACCGGAGATACAGTCCAATACGTACTTCAGATAATGTACACGGATTCCAACAACGCAGCCGAATACGACGCCCTTCTACATGGTCTCCGGATGGCAGTCTCCATGGGCATTCAGCGCCTAGAGGTCCGCGGGGATTCAAACCTCGCAATATCCCAAATAAATGGAGACTTTGACGCCAAGGATCCGAAAATGGCAGCTTACCGCAACGCCGTCTTAAAGATGTCAGCTCGGTTTGAGGGGCTCGAATTTCATCACATAGCCCGGGAGAATAACCAGGCAGCAGACATGTTGGCACGCATCAGCGCCAAGCGCGATGCCGTCCCTCCCAACATCTTCCTAGAGAGGCTGTTCAAGCCATCCGTATCATGGGAGGGAGAGTCCGGAAACAATAGCCCGGACACAACCGCACTGCCCCTCACCGAACACTCTGACACAGTTGGTGGCTCCGCCAACGAAACAACACCGTCAGCCCACACAATAATGGCAGTCATTGCCCCGTGGACAGAACCATTCCTAGCCTACCTAACTAGGCAGGAACTTCCCGAGGACCAAAACGAGGCCCGCTGCATAGTGCGGCGATCTAAAGCCTACAAAGTCCACGAGGGAGAGCTTTATAAGAAAAGCACAACCGGAGTCCTTCAAAGGTGTATCTCCGAAGAGGAAGGGCGAGACCTTCTGGCTGAAATTCATGCCGGACTTGGCGGGCACCACGCCGCAGCCCGGGCCCTTGTAAGCAAGGCCTTCCGTACCGGATTTTATTGGCCAACGGCCCGGGCAGACGCTCAGGACTTAGTGCAGCGATGCGTCGGTTGCCAGTTATTCGCCAACCAAAGCCACATGCCGCCTACCGCCCTACAAACTATACCCATTACCTGGCCTTTTGCGGTCTGGGGGCTTGACATGGTTGGACCCCTTAAAGGAGGAACCCACAAGCAAAAATATCTACTGGTCATGGTGGACAAATTCACCAAATGGATAGAGGCCAAGCCTGTAAAGACGGCCGAATCCGGACCGGTGATAGACTTCATATCCGGGGTCGTACACCGTTACGGCGTCCCCCACAGCATCATAACTGACAACGGCACAAACTTCACGGCCGATGAAGTTAAAGTCTGGTGCAAAAACATGGGCATTAAGCTCGACTACGCTTCAGTCTATCACCCTCAAACCAATGGTCAAGTCGAGCGAGCCAACGGTCTCATTATGAGCGGCATCAAACCCAGACTAGTGCGATCCCTCAAGGAATCTAACACGCACTGGGTAGAGGAGCTTGACTCCGTACTCTGGGGGCTGCGGACCACGCCGAATCGCACTACCGGATTCACACCATTTTTATGGTATACGGCGCAGAGGCAGTACTGCCATGCGACATAATTCATGACTCACCTCGAGTGCGCATGTACGAAGAAAGAGAAGCCGAGCTCGATCGGCAGGACAGCTTGGACGCATTGGAGGAGGAGCGCGACGTGGCAAAAGCTCGTTCCGCATTCTATCAACAGCAGGCTCGAAGATATCAAAGCAGAGAAGTACGGGCCAAAACTTATAACGTTGGCGAACTAGTTCTACGCCTGCCGGACAAGAAAAAGGACAAACTAAAGCCCAAATGGGAGGGTCCCTTCATAATCGACCAAGTACTGACTGGTGGAGCGTACCGTCTGCGAAACGCATCGGACAACCGACTCGAGCCGAACCCATGGAACGCAGCACGCCTACGAAGATTCTACGCCTAGCGCCGGACTCCGTGTTCGTCTCCTTCCTCTGTCCCCTTTTTATTTTTATTTTTATTTTTTCACATTAGCTGTCCGGGATTTCGCTCCCTCTCCCTACCTTTTTTCTCCCAAGCCCTTAGGGGCTTGCATGTGCATTGTTCGCACATACTTGACGCGCCACCCGCGCTCATCATACCTGGGGGCTTCTTTATCAGAAGTTTATATAAAACGGGCCTCATGCCCAAAACATGTGTGACACTTCCGCATGAACCTTTTATACACCATTATATGCATCGATATGACTTAAGTTTTGGCCAAGCTGGGTTGCCTGGCTCCTGTGCTTACCCCTACGTTCCCGTTCGTTCGGCTAGGTGGTAAAGGGAGCACCTCTGCGATTGTTACTGCCGGGTCAGCCGGATGTGTACCTCAGACTGGGTGAAGCCGAAAGCTAGCGTTCTTAAGGGAATATTCGGTCGGTGAACTAAAAGATGATCTTTCGTGTTTATTTATCTGCCCCCAGATGCTTTTCTGCTCTTTTTAGCAGTTCGGACATGCACTTTAGGGCATGCCTCCCAGGGAAAGGAACCCCTAACGGAACTATTCTCCCTGGAAGATGTTTCTTACTAACCATGTAATATAACATAACTAGTTGGGCACTTGTCTGCTAAAGCAATTATGACCCCTACGCCTTGTCTCCATGCATGCCCCGGTTCTTACATAATCGAGAGGGTATTCGGACACACTCCGGACTATAGGGTCCAGAGGTCGAAGCGAAAAGGTCCGCAATGACAAACGATCTACAATCCGGCTAGAAGGCATTTTTCATGTCATTTTAAATTACAGAGTCAATCCGACTCGGTATATTCTTCTTCAATACCATCCAACAGGCGGTCTAATTTACAGTCCTGTTGGGAATACTTTGCAGCCAGCTCTACCTGGCCATATACTAAGCTGACAGGGATCTCCTTTCCGTCAGGACCCATAGGGCCGACCTCGGCCATGTGGTTTGGGTCAGCCTTCGTGTACCGAGTCTTCACCATGGCCCAGGCCTCCCTGGCACCTTGACGGCAGGCCGATATCTTCCACAACCGGAAGCGCTGCCGCACTCCCTCCAGCTTCTTTGTAAGCTCCCCAAGGCCTTCGGGCATGGAGAGGGATGGCCACATAGCCTGAATGACGCTCTGCATTGCCTGCCGAACTCGTTCGTGCAGTTGCAACAGCTCGGGAAGAAGGTCTCCCGTTGAACCGGGCATTTCCTCCGCAGGACGACCTGTCAGCAGACCTACAGACATAGCTCTGTTAATCGACTTCCTCGCCGAATTCTTTTTTCGAAGATTCGTTCAAGCACTTACTAAAAATGCCGCGTCGAAGTCGCCGATTCTCCTTTACGGAAGCAGACAGCTGAATACGAACATCCTTTAGTTCCTCGCCCAGCTGGGTATTGGCGTCTTGAAGTTTGTTCTTCTCTTGCCTCACCCTCGTCAGCACGCTCTCGCCAGCCTTTAGTTGGCGTAGGAGTTGTTGCTTGTCCGGATTTACTCCGGCCCCATCTGCACTATTATAGTCAGAGTTGCACACCTGCCGCACTTCACAACGGAATTATCTTTCGAAGCATATATTACCTGAGGGCGTCTCCTTGGCATTTTCTGAAGTGGCCAGTGCGGCCTCGAGTTGGGCCTTGCACTCTTCAAGCTCCTGGGACAGTTGCGTATTCTTCTTTGTAAGACACTGCATAGCACATGATCCTTAAAACAGTTATCTTCACTGTTTCAAGTCTCGGGGGCTACTGACATATATAACCTTCAATTTTACTCACCTGTATGTCTTTTACATACTGCTCTGTGGCTCTGGCTAGACCATTTTGAGCGGCACGGAGATACGCATCTCCTGTATTAAAGGCGTCCAACGCCTCTGGGGAAAAACATGCGTCACGAAGAACAGTCCGGCGACGCCTGTGGTTCAGGGCACTCTCCACCTCTGAATTGGTGGCAGATAGCCCGTCTGCGTCCTCTGTCGGAGGAACGCCCGAGGCGCGCCCCGTGCCCGTCTCCGCTTCCGGACCCGGCCTTGAACCTTGGCCGGCGGATATAGTCCGGCGGGCTCTCTTCTTTCTAAGAAAATCATGAGCGTTAGTAAGACTCAAGGGCATAAACCCTAGGCGTTAAATTTGCACGCCGTACCGTTGCGCCGGAATCTCGATCTGGTCCGCACTTCTTTTTGGCCCGCCTGGCTTCAGCGGCCCTTGTTGGCTGCCCACCGCGGGCTCGGCCTTCCGCCTCAAGGATTTACCCTGCGAAACGAAACACTATTAGTTCACGGCATTCAAGATAAAGCATGGATGGATCTCCTTAAAAATACTGGGACTTCGGTCTCGGTTACCTTTGAGGCTGGAAGTAGTCCGGGATAGTCGGCCGTAATGGCCACTAGGGTGTTATCCCTACTCAATTGATGAAACACCCCGTCAATTAACTCCACACATAAGTCCGGATCCTCTTGGGAGTCCGGATCGAGGGACCGTTCCGGGTCCTCGGGTTGTGGAGGAGGGCTGTTTATCTCCTTCACAGTCTGGCGCAGCTCCTGCGTTAACATTGTTAGACTAAGTACTCAATTACGGGAATTTCGAAAGCGGGTCGGCAGGTGAAAATGTTCGCTCACCCAACTGGGAGGATTGTACATGGAGAATCCGCCCTCCGGGTTGGCACGGAGGAATTCCTCTTCTTCTCCCTTGTACAAAGCGGATAAGATTCTCGTTAAAGTGGCGGCCGAATCTGGCCCCTTACGACCGCACCGGGTGGCGTCGTCCTCCCCGTTGAAATCCCACATAGGGTGGCCTCTGTATTGAAGCGGCTGCACCCCTCGCGTAATGCATATGGCCATGACCTTGATCATGGTCAGTCCGGAATGAGCCAACAACCTTATCCGGCTCATCAGGTAAAGGACGTCCCTGTCAGTTTCCCTCTGAGGGTTCCGCGGGCGCCAGCTCAGGCGCTTCTTCAACGGAGCATTATTGAACTCAGGGAGGCCGATCCGTACAGGGTCCGGCAGGGGGACGTCATCTATATAGAACCACTCCGAGGACCAGTCCTCGGACGTCCTCTTTGGGGTACCGGATAGATATCCGGTCCCGGCGATGCGCCATAGTTCGGCTCCGCCCACTTGATAAATAGACCCCTCCTGAGAACGGGGCACGAGGCAAAACAACCTCTTCCACAGCGCGAAATGGGCCTCAACGCCCAAGAACAGCTCGCAGAGGGCCACGAAGCCCGCAATGTGCAGAATGGAGGCGGGCGTGAGGTTGTGTAGCTGGAGGCCGTAGAACTCCAGCAACCCTCGGAGAAACGGATGAATTGGAAATCCGAGTCCTCTCATCAAATAAGGGACTAGGCATACCCGCTCTCCTTGAGAGGGATTGGGGACGCTCTCCGCCTGCTCTCCGCCGCTATAGGTAGCAATCCCGGCTCGAACTGGGACCATATATGCTGGGGGGAGAAGCCCCTTGGACTGAAGCACTACTAGCTCGCTATGCGGGACGGAACACCGCCCCCAATCTCCGGGCCGAGGGCTGGAGAGGCGAGAGGAGGAGCTGCACCGACCGGCCATGATGGAATGGATCTCTGTCGAAGGCACTCTGATGAAGGCTCGCGGAGGGAAGATGGTGTGAATTGGATCTAAATCCCCGTCTCTTTTATGGGCGGTTCATTAACGCAACCGGGGGGGGGGTAAATGAAAAAATCCCCTGGCTTTTCGCATTCGTTTGACACGTGGAAGATGGTCATTATGGGGCACAGAAGCCGAGGAGGGCAGCACGCACTAGAAGCCGGACACTATTCGACGGGTACAGGGAATTTGAAGAAGAACCCGCCTTGCAATGCCGAAGACAACTTGCGCGCCGGACTCGTCGTCATTGAAGCCTGGTTCAGGGGCTACTGAGGGAGTCCTGGATTAGGGGGTGTCCGGATGGCCGGACTATGACCTTCGGCCGGACTCCCGGACTATGAAGATACAAGATTGAAGACTCCGTCCCGTGTCCGGATGGGACTTTCCTTGGCGTGGAAGGCAAGCTTGGCGATACGATATGAAGATCTCCTCCCATTGTAACCGGCTCTGTGTAACCCTAGCCCTCTCCGGTGTCTATATAAACCGGAGAGTTTTAGTCCATAGGACGAACAACAATCATACCATAGGCTAGCTTCTAGGGTTTAGCCTCTCTGATCTCGTGGTAGATCCACTCTTGTACTACCCATATCATCAATATTAATCAAGCAGGAGTAGGGTTTTACCTCCATCGAGAGGGCCCGAACCTAGGTAAAAACATCGTGTCCCTTGTCTCCTGTTACCATCCGCCTAGATGCACAGTTCGGGACCCCCTACCCGAGATCCGCCGGTTTTGACACCGACAGCAAGGATCATGATGGCAGCGCGGTTTCGTTCATCAGGCAAAACTGTGTGTACACAGCGTACCATGCGTCTCTGCATGCACCATACCCTGATATGTGCCGCCATGCTCTGCAGCACAAAGTAGGAGAGAGAGTAGCAAGTATCAGACTTTGACCTGTTGGCTGGAGTTTCCCCAGTCAGGCACCCATCTGGTTCAAGCCGTCAGCCAATCTCCACAGCTTAATAAATAGTAACGTCTAACTAAGCCAGTTAGTTAGATGCATACACTTGTGTAGTAGGATCTTTATTTAGTTTGATGCATACACTTGTTCTTTTTTGGTAGCCCTTTTGTAATGATGGCTGATGTTTTGTTTGGAAGAGAGAGCTGCGTCTTCACTCTTCTGGCCTGCTGACTGCTTCTGTTGCACCCCCAGCCCTGGTTGCTGCTGCTGCTATTTTCAATGTAAAATCAGTAGTATATTTCGTCTGTTGGTTGAATAAATGTGTTGTAAGAACGACAAACACAATGTTTTGGAAGTCGTTGCACGGTTCGATCCTTTAGTGCCCCGTACCGTACGTAGCTCATACTATTTTTCGTACGGAACACATTTTCCACTTGTTGATAACATGCAGCCCACTGATGAAGGCCCAATAGAGAAGCCCATAATTAACTGGAAGGGAGGATCTCACATGAATCCGTCCCAGGTACATGCTCATGGTCCCCTAAACATAAATAAGTAAATAAATAAATAAAGCTAAATGCTCATGCACCAGTTCTTTGGGAAAATAGGTAGCCCAGTATTTCTTTTTGAAGTATACCCAAGCTAGGCCTATTTGTTTTCTCCGAATTACTGGGCTGCAAATCTTTCAAGACGAGGAGGGATGCATTCCGTCCTGGCCAAAGAGTATGGTCAATGTCTGTTAAAACTAATATCAAAAGGGGTTGAAAATTCCAAAAAAATTATAGCAAATGGGATATTAGTTTCTTTTTTTGTTTTTGTTCTTCACTGATATCTTATACATATTTCATTGGATTTAACATGACATAGTACTAATTTATTTTTAAATTTGTTTTAGTATGGCTATTAATTTTTGGATTAAGAATATTTTGTTCCCCAGCAAAAATTTGCGAATTCTCAAAATTTCCCACATATTTAGTTAATTTTTTGACCCTGGTACTGACCAGAAAATGGCCAGCAATTCTAAAAATGGAAAACGGACTGCAATAAATTCCATATGAATTAGAAAATGAGTAAAAATTCTAAAAATAATAGCAAATGGGCTTTACACGCCACAGATTTCGAGGCTGACTTGTTTAGGCAAGGCTTTGTCAGTGAACACATGATTCTAGCAGCAGTGACTGTTGGATGTCCATCCAACGACTGACGTGCTTCTTCAATCTCTGATCTTCCTGCTCCAGCCGCCTAAACTAGCGCCGGCGGGACTGCCCGCTCCCTCCTCTTGTGGCCCGCTGTAATGCTGCGCAGGCTTCCCCGGCCCACCCTAATCCCTCCGCTGGCCTGGCCTCACGCAATCAACTGCCTCCTTATTACGCGAAAAAATGATTCCTCCTAGTGACATCTGGGGCGCACCGGTTGGGAGGCTGACCTGTGGGCCTACTAAGTTGACGCGTATGCATGGCTTGTCAACTTAGTCATCAAACGATTCTAGCAGCAGTAACCGTTGGATCGAACGTTCCTGCTGCTTCTTCAATTGTTGCTCTTCTTGCACCAGCCGCCCAAACCAGCACCGGGGAGACCGCCTGCTCCTGCCTCCAGTGGCGGGTTGTGCTGCCGTTGAGGCCTCATCGCCCCCTACTACTCCCACCGCTAGCCATGCCCTGCAGCAACGGCAGCCTCACACCGCAGCCAAACTAGTGAACCCTCATACTCCTCTCCGTGTGGGCATCCACTGCCGCGTCTTCCCCGGCTCCGCGTCATCCCCTTCCTAGGCCTCTCCGTCATCCATCGCCTTGGTGCTCTCGGCGCGGCGTGGTCAATGTGGTCAACGACATTCCATCGGAAGAGTACTGTACGTGGAGAGGCTGACAGCTGGGTCCACTGCCATAGCCTAGTTTTTTTGTGATTTGCCAAGTAAGTCGCTTTGTCAGGCCTATTGGGCTGCAAATCTTTCAAGACGAGGAGAGCTTTCATTCGGCTAGCCAAGAAAATGGCCCATCAGTAATGAGAAATGGGTTGGACATTTTTAAAACACATCAAACCGGCAATTAGTTTCAAATATCTTTTTTTTCATTTCGAGATTTTAAATTACATTAATTTTTATGCGTTGAGAATTTGTTGGATTTTATATTGATATACATTTATTTTTAAAATCAGTTTGAATGTGAGTTGAAATTTCAGGATTAAAAACAGTTCGGACCGCACCGAAATTTGCAAAATTTCGTATAATTTTTTAACCGTGGCCACAATATGGGCTGTAATGCTAACAAAAAGAATATGGGATTTAAAAAAACTATAAGAATTAGCAAATGGGCTGTAAATTATTAGAAATAATGGCAGATGGGTTGTATGCTGTTTGCCACAGATTTGATGCTTTCCTAAAAAAAGGTTGACGCACAAGCAGTGACTGTTGGATGGCCATCCAATGGCCGTCGTGCTTCTTCAATCTCTGCTCTTCCTGCTCCAGCCACTCAAACAAGCGCCAGCGAGACTGCCTGCTCCCTCCTCCCCGCGACCGGCTCTGCTGCCGCGCAGGCCTCACTGCCCCACCGTACTCCCATCGCTGGCCTAGCCATCCCTCTACTCACCCACACCTGCTGTTATTCTCCGTCGACGGCAGACGAACCAGTAAACCCTCGTATAGTTGTACTCCCCTCTGCGTGGGAAACAACTGCCGAGTCTTCCCTGCCTCCGTGTCGTTCCCTTCCTAGGCCTCGCCGTCGTCTACCGCCCTGGTGCTCTCGGCGCGGCCTAGTCAACGTGGTCAATGACCGACATGCATCTGAAGTGGACTGTACGTGGAGAGGCCGACAGTTGAGTCCACGGCCGCACACAAGGAAATGCCTCCTTATTACGCGCAAAATAATAATTCCTCCACTTGACATCAGGGACCCACCGAAAGGGCCTCTGTATTTCAAGAAAAAAAGTTACCGCCGCTGACAGCTCGGACCCACCAGCTATATCTTCGCACGCAAGGAAGTGCCTCCTTATTACGCACAAAAAAATGAATACTCCCCCTATTAGCTGCTACCCAGTATAGTGGTAGGCTGACTTGTGGGCCTACTAAGTTGACAGGGACGGAGGGCTTTGTCAACTTAGTCAATATGCACGATTCTAGCTCCAGTGACCGTACGATGTCCATCCAACGGCCGTAGTGCTTCTTCAACCTCTGGTCTTCTTGCTCCAGCTGCCCAAACCAGCACCGGTCGTGCCTCGTGCTCCTGCCTCCCGTGGCCGGCTGCGATGCGGCAGAGGCCTCACCACCGCCTACTACTCCCACCGCTGGCCAGGCCATCCCTCTACTCAACCACACCCCCTGTTATTCTGCGGCGACGACAGCCTCACACCGCAGCGAACCAGTGAACCCTCGTACTCCTCTGCGCGTGGGCATCCACTGTCGCGTCTTCCTCGGCTCTGAGTCGTCCCCTTCCTAGGCCTCACCGTCGTCCACCGCCCTGGTGCTCTCGGCGCGGCGTGGTCAACATGGTCAAGGAACGGCTTCCATCGGATATGGATTGTACGTGGAGAGGCTGACAGCTGGGTCCACGGCCGCAGCAAGGAAGTGCCTCCTTATTACGCGCAAAATAATTATTCCTCCACCTGACAGCGGGGACCCACCGGACGGGCCACCGTATTTCGCGAAAAAATGTTTCCCCTGACTACTGGGACCCACCAGCTACATCTTCGCACGCAAGGAAGTGCGTCCGAAAAAAACGATTCGCCCCCTAACTGCTCGAACCCACCAGCTACATCTTCGCACGCAAGGAAGTGTCTGACAGTCGGGACCCACCTGGTCGAAGCGTATGTAGCGTTGTCATTCTGGTCGCGAACGTGTGCGTACATATATACTAGTGGATGTAGAGGCGTGCACGTGTCATAGTAAAGGCGCGTATGTGTCGTAGTAGAGGCGCGTACGTGTCGTAGTAGAGGCACGCACGTAGCACGTACACGTACGTATAGCGGCCAGTGTGCAAGAAAGAAAATACGGCCACGTATGTGTACATACGGGCGGGGTCTCGAACGCCTACTCACGCATACGTACGGCCAGGGCTCGTGTACATGGCTAGGTGGGAACAGAGAAACAACGTCGTCGTCGTGTTCATGGGGAGCCAACCGGCTGGGTCAGAATGGAATGCATCGTCGTGTTCATCGGGAGGGCTTGGATGGAACAGGCGATGGAAACAAGGCTTGGCATACCACAGAACGGAGGAAACGGCCTTGTGTTCGACCGACCACATTCAAAACGGGATCTTGTTGATCGGGAGGGGTTTGGCGTACCGCAAAACGGTGGAAACGGACCTCCTATGGTCGAAACGGGGGTCCTGTTGATTGGGAGGGGCGTGGCGTACCACAAAACAGAGGAAACGGACCTCCTACGGTCGAAACGGGGGTCCTGTTGATCGAGATGGGTGTGGCGTATCGCAAAACGGATGAAACGGACTTGTGTTGGAGCACTACGGTCGAAATGGGGGTCCTGTTCATCGGGAGGGGTGTAGCGTACCGCAAAACGGGACTCCACGGCATACTGTTCATCTCCACCGTCGACCTCCTCCAGCCTCCACGGGCTAGTATTCATCCACCGCCAACCTCCTCCAGCCTCCACCTGCGACTATTCATCCAGCCTCCACCGTGCGCTACTCCACCGGCTACTGTAAAACCACCCCTCTCCACGGGCTCCTGTTCAACCACCCCTCCACGGGCTACTGTTCATCCACCCCTCCACCATCTACTGTTCATCCAGCCCTCCACGGGGTCGTCCTATTCATCCAGCCCTCCACACCACGGGGTCCTGTTCATCCAGAGGCAACGCCACCGCTCACTGTTCATCCACCCCCCCCCACAATGCTCACTGTACATCCAATAGATCGGCTTCAGTTAGCAGCAGTAGCGAAGGAATCACTCGATCAGGTTCAGTTAACAGCCATCGATCAATCGCTCGAGTTCAGTAACGCGTAGCCTGCAGTGCAATCGCTCGGGTTCAGTTAGAGCCCAACGCCTCGCTCGGGTTAAGTTAGAGCCAACGCCTCGCACACACGCGCGTACGTGTACGAGAGAAACGCGTCGCTCGGCCCCCGACCTCCCACCGTAACCGGGAACTCCCTGAAATTTTCCTCCCCCTTGCTTCTACCATGGTTTTTTCCATCATGGAGGGCCCAAAGAATGTCATGCAGCTGCATCTCCGGCCCGCCCAGGATGAAAAGCCCATTTTCTGTCATGATTTTTTATCATAGAAGTAGGAGCCCACCGCATCTATGATGATACCGGGTTTTGTCACAATTATCGTCATAGAAGTGTCATATGTATGACAGAAAAAAAATTGTTCGGCCCAAAATGTCACGGATGTGTCTTTTTTTGTAGTGTACCCTACTCCAGTGTGTGGCGTGTGGATTGCCTCAGCGGCTGATGATGAACAGTACAAAGGAAGAACAGCCTCGCGAGGGGTGTTCTTGAAATGGTGTGGTGTTCTACTTGGGAAGGATTCGATCCTAGTTACCAGCTCAAGGTGAGCCGTCCCTCCTGATGTGGTGGCTAGCCCTATATATAGAGGCTCTGGTCCTCTTCCCAAATATTGAGCGGGAAGGGCGCCAACAGTGGCCATTTTGAAGGGGAACATCTAGTACAACTTATCCCGACTAAAGTTGGTCTTCGACTGCCAAAGGCACTGGCGATGACGTCATCTTGGGCTCCACAGTGACCTCCGTCCTACCGCCCTGCGGGCCTTGGTCTTGTTGCACTGGAATGGCAACCTTTACTTGATGCCTCAGTACTCCGCGCCTGCTCTTGCCCCCTTTGCACCAAAGAGGAAACAAGGACCCTAGACATGCCGGTGCCCGCCTGGCCTCGATCGTCATGGCTTGCGTCATGAGCAGCTCGCGAGGTACCCTTGCCTTGATCTCTCCGCCTCCTCGCGAGCTTTCCTAGCGAGGCCGCTCCTGAGGATGCCTTCTGTCGTTGCCCCGCGAGGCTTGGTCCCTCACGAGGGTCTTCAGCTTGAGTCGATGAAGATGGGCCGTACTGGGCCACCACTTGAGCCACGCCGCAGGCAGGCAAGTCTGGGGACCCTCGTTCCCAGAACACCGGTAGTAGCCCCCGGGCCCAAGGCGCGCTCGGACTTGGCTTGGCAGGGAAGCGAAGGGGCAAGTGCGGAGCGCCGCGAGCCCCAATAGCCTGCGGCCTTGGGCGCCGCGTGGCAGTTGATTGGACGTGGGCGTCTCCGCTTCCCCACGATGCCTCGGCAACTGCCCGACTTGATAGGTCTCTACATGTGAAATGAGTCTTGATTACCTGCGATCGTGGAGGCTGATGGTTGGCCTCCTCCAGCTGTAAGTACGGAACGGCGTGAGCCGTCCCATTTTATCTCTCCTGGCTTCGTCTCTTCCTCCTTGCTCTCCCTCCACCGGCTTGTTGTGTCTCATGGCGCCTATGAAGAAGTTTTCGGCCGCAGAGAAGGGGAAGGCCCGCTGGGAGGGTCCTGACTCCCCTCCAGCTAAGCGCGGCCGAGGTCGCCCCCACAAGCACCCCGCGACTCCTACGAGGGCCACCCGTGGTCACGGCAGTGGCCCCTTGCTTGGTGAAGGCCACTTGAGAGGTGGGGGAGGCGCGCCATGGCTGCGCGGCCTCCTCGCCCGTGATTTCACTTGGCAGAGGTGTTGCCGGAGTTCGTCGTTTGGTCGGAGGATCCGGCATGTACCTGGCTTTAGCTCCCTCGCTTCTTCGCCGGCGAGCTACCGGCTAGTGCCACTGATGGGCTCTGGCTTCAAGCGGACGGCTGCTGCAGCAGAGCCTCTTGGGTTGCGCTGGAGGTTTCCATCACCGGGAACGTGGCCCTGGCTCACGGTTGGCAGACATTTGCCCACGCTCGTGGCCTGGGCCAGTGGTGCACCCTTCACTTCAAGTTCGACAGCGACGCCACCCTCTTTGTGAGGGTGTTCGGAGAAGACGGCCGCCGTGCCGAGTGCTGTCCTAAAGGTGATGATGGCGACCGAATGCTCAGCCTCGGTGACGGCAGCGGCGAAGACGAGGGCGGGCCCACGCCAGGCGGTGCCCGTAGTTCGCCAAGCTTTGGTGACTCCCGTTCTGACAGCAGCTCCTCCAGCGGCGGTCGTGACCAGCCACCACGCCGTCGCGCCTGCTTTGAGGGGGGCGGTAGATCGTCCCGCCGCCGCGCCTCTGTGAAGCGTGAGGAGGGGTCCGCTTGAGCTCCGGAGGGTGATGCGGATCCTCTTCTGCGGGCTGTCGATGGGCGACTTGTGCCCATTTTGTTTTACCTGCATAGAGAGAGGAGTGTGGAGCCCCGTGGGGGTGTGCTAGACTGTTGCCTTTAATTATCATGCTATTTCTATCATTTCCATGTCGTGTTACGGTATTGCATGCCCATGCGTAGGAATAACTTAGCTTGGTAGGGGATTCGTTGCGGCCTTTGCCTAGGGAGGCTCCGGCCAGAGGCCTTGTCGTGCTTCTTGAGGCCTGCAAAAATTAGCCGGAGGGACAGGCTCCATCCCCCAGCTGCGTGGGTGACCAGCTCGGGTCCTGCATTCATGTTGCGATGCCCGTGGGGCATGGACCGGGAGGAGTGCTCCCGCTGTGAACATAGGTTGGGAAACCTCACGAAATTAAGCCAGAAGACACTCGCGAGGGTGCCCGCGCAGCCCCCCTCGCGAGGGTTGCCAAAGGAAAGAAGAGTCAGGCAAGCGGCAAAAACAAGGAAACACAGGCCGGGGACGGCGAACAACATCGAAAGCAACTCCAACTAAAGTCCCAAACAAATATGAACTAGCCAACTTGAGAAAGCAAATGAAAAGCCGCGTCCGGAACCTAATCTAGTCTTCGACGTCTTCTCACCAGCGCGGAGCTAAGTGCTGCCACTGGGCATGGTCGGGAGCCCCCGAGGCCCAGGGCGGCGCTCTGGAGACTCCGGGGCATGTACAACCCCAACTCATTATTACGTGAGAGTGTCACGGGCGGTGAGCTTCACAGACATTGGCCTTCTTCACAGGCACCATGCCTTTTCTTGGGGGGGGGGGTCGAGCTTCACAGGCATTGGCCTTCTTCACAGGAACCGGGCCTTTTCTCACAGCGACAAGCTTCACAGGCACCGGGCCTTTTCTCAGAGCGACAAGCTTCACAGGCATTGGCCTTCTTCACAGGCTCCGAGCCTTTCCTCGCAGGAACTGGGCCTCGCTTCAAGGGTAGAATCTCCGGAGGTGCTGAATGTTCCACGCGTTCGGGATGGGCACCCCCTCCTGGGTCTCCAAGCGTGCGGAGCCGGGCCGGGAAACATGAACAACCTTGAACGGGCCCTCCCACATGGGAGAGATCTTGTGTAGCCCTTCCCTGGAGAGCACCCGCCTGAGCACGAGGTCCCCTACCTCGAGAGTCCTGGGGAGGATGTTGCAGCAATGGTACCACTGCAGCGCCTGCTGGTATCTTGCCGCCCGTAGCGCGGCCTCCCTACGGTGTTCCTCCTCCATAATGAGATCCATCCCCCGCATGGCGTCCTGCTGCGCTTCGTCGAACGCCAGGACCCGCGCGGAGTGACGCTTGACCTCATGAGGGAGGACCGCCTCCGCTCCGTATACGAGGAAGAATGGGGTTTCGCCAGTCGATTTGGTTGCGGTCGTGCGGATGGACCACAACACAGACTGGAGCTCGTCATACCAGCCCCTGCCGCAGGCCTCCAGCTTATTTTTGAAGGTTCTGGTTTTGAGGCCCTTCAGGACGTCTGCATTGGCTCGTTCAGCCTGGCCGTTGCTCCGAGGATGCACCACCGAAGCGTAGCATATCTGCATTCCAAGGTTAGCACAGTATGTTTTGAAGAGATTGCTAGTGAATTGCGAACCATTGTCGGTGATGATGCGATTAGGCACTCCGAATCGGCTCACGAGGCCTTTGATGAACTTGACTGCAGAGCCTGCTGGGATGGTGCGGACAGCTTCCACCTCAGCCCACTTGGTGAACTTGTCGATGGCAACGTAGAGGTAGCTATAGCCCCCTGGCGCCTGGGGAAACGGGCCCAAGATGTCTAGCCCCCAAACTTCGAACGGCCATGAGAGGGGTATGGTCTTCAGGCCCTGAGCCGGCTGATGGATCTACTTGGCGTGGAATTGACCGGCTTCACAAGCTTTCACCAGCTCGACGGCGTCGTTGAGTGTTGTGGGCCAGTAGAACCCGCTGCGGAACACATTGCCAATGAGGGTTCCTGACGATGACTGGTTCCCACAATCTCCTCCGTGTATGTCTGCCAGCAGCTCTTTCCCCTGTTCCCTGGAAATGCAACGTAGGGACACGTTGTTTGGCCGCTTCCGGTAGAGCTCTCCATCTTGAATGCAGCAGGCCGTGGCTTGCCGCGCCAGGCATTCTGCATCCTCCTC
This sequence comes from Triticum aestivum, assembly GCF_018294505.1. Classification (NCBI taxonomy): domain Eukaryota; kingdom Viridiplantae; phylum Streptophyta; class Magnoliopsida; order Poales; family Poaceae; genus Triticum; species Triticum aestivum. The sequence continues at coordinate 406,435,031 of NC_057804.1, read as the reverse complement.
CTTCTCCGGCAGGGTCCCTTGCATTAGGTAACTCTTGAGTTCCACGGTCCAACATCCCTCCTGAGGCTCCAGCACCAGGAGCAAGCGTGCTCCTGGGGTCGGGCCACAGGTCGGAGCTCCTGAGCCAGGCGGTTGAGGGAGCTCCTCCTGAGGCTGTGCTGCACTTGACGGTGGTGGCGCTGCCGAGGGTTTAAAGAGCCTTTCCTCGAAGACACCGGGCTCTTGAGGCAGCCGCCTGATGCCCTTTTGGCGATGTCATCAGCCTCTTGAGTCCATTTGAACAACCCCTTTCTCTTCATCAGCTTGAAGAAGGGCAAAGCGCGTCCCCCTTGCTTGGAGATAAAGAGCCCTAGCGCGGTTATTCGCCCGGTGAGCTTCTGCAATTCCCTAAGGGTTTGCGGTGGACTCATGTCTTTGATTGCCTTAACCTTCTTCGGGTTGGCCTCGATCCCTCTGTGGGATACGAGGAAGCCCAGAAGCTTGCCAGAAGGAACAACGAACATGCACTTCTCTGGGTTAAGCCGCAGATCCACTTCGCACAGGCTCGCGAATGTTTCTTCCAGGTCCTGTATCAGGGTCTTCGCCTCCCGAGACTTCAACACTATGTCATCGACATAAGCCTCGGTGTTTCTTCCGAGCTGCCGACCCAAGGCGATGTGCATCAGTCGCTGAAAGGTTGTGCCAGCGTTGCGCAATCCGAACGGCATACAGGTGTAGCAGTACACCCCACACAGGGTCAGGAAGGCCATTTTCTCCACATCTTCTACCGCCATCTTGATTTGGTGATAGCCCAAGAAAGCGTCCAGGAAGCACAGTAGGTCACACTCAGTGGTAGAGTTGACGATTTGATCGATGCGGGGAATCGGGAACTGATCTTGAGGGCAGGCCTTGTTGAGGTTGGTGAAATCGACGCACATGCGCTCCTTTCCTCCCTTCTTTGGCACAATGATAGGGTTCGCCAGCCATTCTGGATAGTGCACCTCGCGAATGACTCCCGCAGCTTCTAGCTTGCGGGTTTCTTGGACGACGAAGGCCTACTTCTTAGTGGACTACCGCCTTGCTTTCTGCTTCACGGGGCGTACGTTTGGGCATACGTTCAGGTGGTGCTCGATCACCTTCCTGGGGACCCCTGCCAGCTGCTTGGGTTCCCACGCGAACACCTCCTTGTTCGCGCGCAGAAACTTCACTAGGGCCTCCTTTTGCTCGGGGTTGAGATTGGCACCTATGGTGAAGGTGGCGCCAGAGGATCCATCCTCGCCGACTGGTACTTGCTTGGTCTCTGCTTTTTCTTGGGAGAACAGCTGCCTCTTCTTGGTTGGTGCAGCCCCCTTGGCCCTAAGGGGGCCAGCGCTGGTGGGCTGCGCTATTACGGCCGCCTTGAAAGCGAGCTTGAGCGCCTGTAGGGCATCTTTTGCGTCCTCGGCCACGGTGAGGACGCCGCTGCTCCCGGGCATTTTCATCAGGTTGTAGGCCGGGTGGGTTGCTGCCATGAACTGGCCCAAGGCTGGGTAGCCGAGGATGGCGTTGTATGTGAGGCCGATGGGGGCAATTTCGAAGTCGACCAGCTCCGTGCGGAAGTTGGCCTGGGTGCCAAAGGTTACCGGGAGGCGGATCTGCCCCACGGAGCCGGTGGAGCTGCCCCCGACGCCCGAGAAGGGCTGGCTGGGTCAGAGTCACTCCAGCGGCACATGGAGGAGGTTGAAGGCATCGACTGAGAGCATGTTGAGGCCGGCCCCGCTGTCGATGGGGGTCCTGGTGATGGCCACCTAGCAGATGGTTGGAGTACACAGCATCGGGAGCGCACCTGAGCAAGCAGCGTTGGCGGGGTGATCATCCAAGCTGAAGGTCAAGTCGGCCTTGGGTGCCACCCATCTCGGAGGAGCTTGGCGGCGAGCGAGGGCAGCGCCGATCTAGCGAACGAATGGTTTGACGTGGCGACTCGCGGGTGGGGCTTGCGAGCCACCTAGGAGAGCCGTGACGACGGGGAGCACCGGCGCTGCACGACGGGCGAGGAAGAGGCTGCGCAGCTCCTCCTAGGAGGTCACCGAAGATGCTGGTAAGTGGAGCAGCCACATGCGCAGGACACCAACGAGGGCCATGGGCAGCCAGTTTGCCATGACCCGGTCGTCGCCTCCGGCCTTGAGGACGGCTTCCTCATATGCCAGCAACAAAGCTAGCGGATCCGCCGCGTCATCGTAGCGCGGCGGCATCTCTGGCTTGAACTTGTTTGGCCACTGCACCTGTCGCAAGGCGGGGGCTAGAGCTCGGAGCCGCCAGGGCCCGGTGCCGGCCCCTGCGGCCGGAGCAGGCGGCGCGCTGCCCGCCATGAGGGCGAAGCACGGCGTTGATGGAGAACGGGTCGTCGGCAGGGAGAGCTCCGGCGCACCCCTACCTGGCGCACCAAATGTCGGATGTGGGGTTCCGGCCAACCCTTAAGGTTCGAACTCTGGGGTGCACGCGAAGATCTTTCCTCTACCAACCCACGTCCCAATGCCTCGTTGAGAATCTAGACTACTCGATGAACAACACAAGGGACACGAGGTTTATACTGGTTCAGGCCACCACTGTGGTGTAATACCCTACTCCAGTGTGTGGTGTGTGGATTGCCTCATGGGCAGATGATGAACAGTACAAAGGAAGAACAACCTCACGAGGGGTGTTCTTGTGGTGGTGTGGTGTTCTGCTTGGGAAGGATTCGATCCTAGTTGCCTGCTCAAGGTGAGTTGTCCCTCTTGCTGTGGTGGCTAGTCCTATATATAGAGGCCCTGGTCCTCTTCCCAAACATTGAGTGGGAAGGGCGCCAACAACGGCCATTTTGAAGGGGAACATCTAGTACAACTTATCCTGACTAAAGTTGGTCTTCGACTACCAAAGGCACTGGCAATGACGTCGTCTTGGGCTCCACGGTGATCTCCGTCCTGCCGCCCTGCGGGCCTTGGTCTTGTTGCACTGGAATGGCAACCTTTACTTGACGCCTCGGTACTCCGCGCCTGCGCTTGCCCCCTTTGCACCGAAGAGGAAACAAGGACCCTGGACATGTCAGTGCCCGCCTGGCGCCTGCCTGGCCTCGATCGTCATGGCTTGCGTCATGAGCACCTCGCGAGGTACCCTTGCCTTTATCTCTCCGTCTCCTCGCGAGCTTGCCTGGCGAGGCCGCTCCTGAGGATGCCTTCTGCCTTGCTCCCCGCGATGCTTGGTCCCTCGCGAGGGTCTTGAGCTTGAGTCGATGAAGATGGGCCGTACCGGGCCACCACTTGAGCCACGCCGTAGGCCACAGGCAGGCAAGTCTGGGGACACCCGTTCCCAGAACGCCAACACGTACGATCCATGGGCCTCATACGGGCCATAGGATCCATGGGCCTTCTACGGGATGTATCATCATTTCGCCAATCATGGGCCAAACTATTCGTTGACCATAACGGGCTGTTAATAGGCCATATTTGATAACTCTATGAAATTAGCCCAACTGGTTTTTTTGACATGAAAACGACCCAACGTATTAATGGTCCACAAAAGGGCCGACTGTAATGACGGGCTGAACACAAGCAGAAAATGACAGTAACAGGCCGTATGTAACCGAATGTTGCAAAGGAGCCCAAGAATCAATGGGCCCTGAGAAGGCCGAAAGATAACTTGGGTTGGAAACGGCCCAATGGAATAATGGGCCGTTAATGGGTATAAATTGATACACTGTTCATTACGGGTCAGTTTCACCACGGGCCGTTAATGGGCCAAGAGTTACAAAGGGCCTCATATGGGCCGAAAGAAGTCATGAGCCACACATGGGCCAGAAGTTAAAACGGGCTGGAATCATATTGGATGGCCCAGATGACGCTACTAGGCCTAATTCAGAGAGGTCGTAATGGGCCCTAGATTAGCGGGCTGTAAATGGGCTATATGTGAATAGGCCGTTAACAGGCTTTCCGTGGGCCGGCCTGCCACCTTTTGACCAAGTCAAATGTGCCGGCCTTTTCACAGGAATGGGCTTTGTTGGGTCGTGCCAAGTGTCATCGTATCATAGGTGCCTTTGGTCCAATGAGTGGATGACATCTGTCCCAACGGTGAGCCGACACGTGTTTCCTCCAGCCAATGATGATTTTACACATGGAAAATCCCCATTGGTCGGGGCTGTTAACGGGTTATCGGGTCCAAAACTGGACCCGATAGCTTAACGCCGTTTTGTTAGAGTGGATGCCATGTGTTGGTCACCCTTAACGAAAGCACTTCTGTGACGCGCGATTTATCGTCATGGAAGTGGACACTTTCGTGACGATAATTTTGGTAATGTCATGGAACACTTCTACGACAACACAGGTATGACTATCTTGATTCTGTCATAAAATTGTCATGGATGTGCATGCATGAAAAAAAATGCGACGTACTATGACAAACATGTATCATCATGGAAGTGTCTTTTTTTGTAGTGTTGGGACTTGATGGTGGTGGGAGGCTGGTAGATGATGGTGTATGGAGCCAGCTCGATGGCCCATTTGGCCACCCGGCCTGATGCATCTTTGCTGCCCATGATCTTGGCAAGTGGGGTAGTGCTAAAAACCATGATGGGGTGCTCTTGAAAGTATGGCTTGAGCTTCTTGGCGGCAAAGTGCACGTCGTAGCACATCTTCTGGTAGTGGGGATAGTTCTGCTTTGAGGCTGACAGCACCTCACTCAAATAGTACACAAGCCTCTGGACCGGTTGTGCCTTGCTGTCTTCTGGGCGCTGTACCACAATGACAATGCTGATCACCCGACTGGTTGCGGCAATGTAAAGTAGCATGGGCTCTTTGGCAGTCGGAGCCGCCAGGACATGCGGCGTGGTCAACATCTTCTTAAGATGGAGAAAGGCCTCGTCCGCTTGGTCGTTCCACTCAAAGTGAGTGCTTTTCTTCATGAGCTAGTACAGGGGAAGAGCCTTCTCTCCCAGCCGACTGATGAAGCGGCTGAGGGATGCCAAGCACCTGGTGAACTTCTGGACGTCTCGCAGTCGGGTGGGTATCTCCATCCTCTCGATGGCTTTGATCTTCACACGGTTGCACTCAATGCCACGTTCAGAGACCAGGAAGCCAAGGAGCTGGCCGGCTGGTACTCCAAAGACACATTTCTCAGGGTTGAGCTTGATTTGAAAACAACGCAGATTGTCAAATGTTTCCTTGAGATCTTCCAAAAGGGTACCTCGCTTCTCCGTATTCACCACAATATCGTCTACGTAGACCTGGGCATTTCTGCCAAGCTGTTTGAGGAGGCACTGTTCCATCTCCTCCAAAGGGATTAGCTAGCAGTTTTTCTATCATACCCGAAGGAATCTCAAAGTAAACATTTTCAGTAGGTTCAGTAGGTTGAGGAGCAACTCTTTGCTCTACTGGTCGGGGTGAAGATACCCCGAACAAGCCCCTCAGAGGATTAGTTTCCATAGTAACAAGTGATAGAAAATTTCAGCACACCATATAAATTTTTCCTTACCAAGTTCCACTCACCAAAGGCGCTTCACTCCCGGCAACGGCGCCAAAAAAGAGCCTTGATGACCCACAAGTATAGGGGATCTAGTAGTCCTTTCGATAAGTAAGAGTGTCAAACCCAACGAGGATCAGAAGGAAATGACAAGCGGTTTTCAGTAAGGTTTTCTCTGCAAGCACTGAAATTGTAGGTAACAGATAGTTTTGTGATAAGATATTTTGTAACGGGTAACAAGCAATGAAAGTAAATAAAGTGCAGTAAGATGTCCCAATCCTTTTTGTAGCAAAGGACAAGCCTAGACAATTCCTTATAATGAGAAAAGCGCTCCCGAGGACACATGGGAATTATCGTCAAGCTAGTTTTCATCATGCTCATATGATTCGCGTTTGGTACTTTGATAATTTGATATGTGGGTGGACCGGTGCTTGGGTACTGCCCTTACTTGGACAAGCATCCCACTTATGATTAACCCCTATTACAAGCATCCGCAACTACAAAAGAAGTATTAAGGTAAACCTAACCACAACATTAGACATATGGATTCAAATCAGCCCCTTACGAAGCAACGCATAAACTAGGGTTTAAGCTTCTGTCACTCTAGCAACCCATCATCTATTTATTACTTCCCAATGCCTTCCTCTAGGCCCAAATAATGGTGAAGTGTCATGTAGTCGACGTTCACATAACACCACTAGAGGAGAGACAACATACATCTCATCAAAATATCGAACGAATACCAAATTCACATGACTACTAATAGCAAGACTTCACCCATGTCCTCAGGAACAAACATAACTACTCACAAAGCATATTCATGTTCATGATCAAAGGAGTATTAATATGCATTAAGGATTTGAACATATGATCTTCCACCAAATAAACCAATTAGCATCAACTACAAGGAGTAATCAACACTACTAGCAACCCACAAGTACCAATTTGTGGTTTGGATACAAAGATTGGATACAAGAGATGAACTAGGGTTTGAGAGGAGATGGTGCTGGTGAAGATGTTAATGGAGATTGACCCCCTCCCGATGAGAGGATCGTTGGTGATGACGATGGTGATGATTTCCCCCTCCCGAAGGGAAGTTTCCCCGGCAGAACAGCTCCGCCGGAGCCCTAGATTGGTTCCGCCAAGGTTCCGCCTCGTGGCAATGGAGTTTCGTCCCGTAAGCTTGCTTATGATTTTTTTTCTAGGGCAAAATCCTTCATATAGCAGAAGATGGGCACCGGAGGGCCATCAGGGGCCCGGGAGATAGGGGCGCGCCCAGTAGGGCTGGGCGCGCCCCCACCCTCCTGGCTAGGATGCGGGGCCCCTGTGGTGTTTTCTTCGCTCAATAATTCTTATTAATTCCAAAAATAACTTCCGCGGAGTTTCAGGATTTTTGGAGCTGTGCACAGGTTTCCAATATTTGCTCCTTTTCCAGCCAGAATTCCAGCTGCCGACATTCCCCCTCTTCATGGTAAACCTTGTAAAATAAGAGAGAATAGCCATAAGTATTGAGACATAACGTGTAATAACAACCCATAATGCAATAAATAGTGATATAAAAGCATGATGCAAAATGGACGTATCAACTCCCCCAAGCTTAGACCTCGCTTGTCCTCAAGCGGAAGCTGAAATCGAAAAATATGTCCACATGTTTAGAGATAGAGGTGTCGATAAAAATAAAATACGGACATGATGGCATCATGATCATTCTTGTAACAGCAACATATATAGATTTTGTCATATGATTTCTTTTGCTCAAGTAACAATCAGTTCACAATGTCAAGTATAGTTCAGAAACTTCATTGAGAACCAACAAACTATAATCCCAGTCATTGAAGCAATTGCAATTTATCATAACATCAGAAAGAGTCAAGAATAGAGCTTTTCAACAAGTCCGCATACTCAACTATCATATAGTCTTCTACAATTGCTAACACACGCAATACTTGTGGTTATGGAGTTTCAACCGGACACTGAGAAAGATAGGGCCTTATTGTGTTGCCTCCCAACGTATTCACCTTTGGCTGATGTCAACAATAATAATTCATGCTAACTTACATCCAATTGGATATATATATCAGGATCTTTCAAACACAAGGAGCTTGCCAAAGGATAAAATGAAAAAGGGAAAGGTGAAGATCACCTTGACTCAAGCATAAAGTAAAAACATAAAGTAAAAGATAGGCCCTTCGCAGAGGGAAGAAGAGGTTGTCATGTGCTTTTAGGGTTGGATGCACAAAATCTTAATGCAAAAGAACGTCACTTTATATTGCCACTTGTGATATGAACCTTTATTATGCAGTCAGTTGCTTTTATTACTTCCATATCACACGATCGTATAAAGCTTATTTTCTCAGCACTAATAAGTCATACATATTTAGAGAGCAATTTTTATTGCTTGCAACATGACAACTTACTTGAAGGATCTTACTCAAGCCATAGGTAGGTATGGTGGACTCTCATGGCAAAACTGGGTTTAAGGATATTTGGAAGCACAAGTAGTATCTCTACTTGGTGCAAGGAATTTTGGCTAGCATGAGGGGGGAAGGCAAGCTCAACATGTTGGGAAGATCAATGACAATATACTTTAACTGAGATGTGAGAAAACATAAACCATTACGTTGTCTTTCTTGTCCAACATCAACTCTTTTAGCATGTCATACTTAATGAGTGCTCGCAATCATAAAAGATGTCCAAGATAGTATATTCATATGTGAAAACCTCTCTTTCCTTATTACTTCCTATTAATTGCAACGATGACCAAAACTATGTGTGTCAACTCTCAACAACTTTTATGCCTCATACTTTTTATGTGTGAAGTCATTACAAGATCAATATGAGCTCTTTATTCTTTTTTATTCTGTCTACTTCCTCAAGATCATAGAAAGATAGCAAAACCCTTGACTCAACACTAATCTTTATTATAGATAGCTCACAGACTCGATTACAAAAAGAGATCATAAAGCAAAACTCAAAACTTTCATACCAATACTTCAATCTACTAGATCAAGATATTACTAAAAGGATCAAACTAAATAAAACGGTAAAGATAAGAGTGTGATGGTGATACGATACCGGGGCACCTCCCCCAAGCTTGGCAGTTGCCAAGGGGAGTGCCCATACCCATGTAATTATGTATCCTTCTTCATAGTTGGTGTTGTGATCTTCTTGGCGATGATGCCCCTCAGGATACGATTCTCCTCCTCGATCTTATTGACTTGTTGTTTGAGGTCCATAATTTCTTTGCGGAGCTTGCCCGTAACGGCTAAAGCTCCCTTGACCCAAGGATGTTACATAGCTTCTGGAGAACAAGTGACGCTCCTTTTCATGTTTTCATAAGAAATAAATTTAACCTTGGAAGGGATGACCGAATTTGGAATAGCCGAGCTATGTAGTTCCCCCATCATGAATCCTGCTTGGAAGCGAGAGGTAACTTCTTGATCCTCCTCCATGGCATCTATCCTTTTCAAGCCGGCCTCCATCTCATCCTCCGTTGATGGTCCAAAGTGATAAGCATCGCTATTTGCTCCTGGACCTGGCATCGAGTGCGACACCCGACTCTCCCGACTGACTCTTGAGAAGACATCTTGCTCTAAACCTTCTTGCGACAGAAACAGCTCGAAACAAAAATAGAAGATAATTGCGTCATACGGTGGTCAAAACCTTCGGGAGATTATATAATGAAATTTTACCGACCAAAATACGTAACGTGCAAGAAAACAGAGTCCGGGAGGCACACGAGGTGGCCACGAGACAGGGGGCGCGCCTAGTAAGGGTGGGAGCACCCTCCACCCTCATGGAGGCCTCGTGTCCTACCCGGATTACTTCTTGCTTTCTAAAATTCTTATATATTCCAAACAGAGGAAAATTGCCATTAGAACTGTTTTGGAGTCGGTTTACTTACCGTACCACATACCTATTCCTTTTCGGAGTCTGAAACATTCTGGAAAGTGTCCCTTATGTATTCCTCTGGGGTTACAGTCTCAATAATATTAGTTCCAACATTGATAGGATTACCTGAGATATAATGTTTGATTCTTTGACCGTTCACCACCCTCGGACTTGTGCCTTCGAAGTTGTTGATTTTTATGGCACCGGAATGATAGACCTCCTTGATAACGTAAGGACCTTCCCATTTAGAGAGAAGTTTTCCTGCAAAAAATCTTAAACGAGAGTTGAATAACAACACATAATCACCTACGTTAAATTCTCGCTTTTGTATTCTTTTGTCATGCCATCTTTTAACTTTTTCTTTGAACAGCTTGGCATTCTCATAGGCTTGGGTTCTCCATTCATCAAGTGAGCTAATGTCAAACAACCACTTCTCACCGGCAAGTTTGAAGTCATAGTTGAGCTCTTTAATAGCCCAATATGCTTTATGTTCAAGTTCAAGAGGTAAGTGACATGCTTTTCCATAAACCATCTTATACGGAGACATACCCGTAGGATTTTTATATGCAGTTCTATAGGCCCATAATGCATCATCAAGTTTCTTGGACCAATTCTTTCTAGGTCTATTCACAGTCTTTTGAAAAATTAATTTGAGCTCTCTATTTCTCAACTCTACTTGACCACTAGACTGCGGGTGATAAGGAGATGCAATTCTATGATTAACATCGTACTTAGCAAGCATCTTACGAAAAGCACCATGAATAAAATGTGAACCACCATCAGTCATAAGATATCTAGGGACTCCAAACCTCAGAAAAATAACTTCTTTAAGCATCTTAATAGAGGTGTTATGATCAGCACTACTAGTTGGAATAGCTTCTACCCACTTAGTAACGTAATCAACAGCAACTAAAATATGTGTGTAACCATTAGAGGCAGGAAAAGGTACCATATAATCAAAGCCCCAAACATCAAATGGTTCAATAACAAGAGAGTAGTTCATAGGCATTTCTTGACATCTACTAATATTACCAATTCTTTGACATTCATCACAAGACAAGACAAACTTACAAGCATCTTTGAAGAGAGTAGGCCAATAAAAACCGGATTGCAATACCTTATGTGCAGTTCTATCTCCAGCGTGGTGTCCTCCATATGATTCAGAGTGACACTTGCGTAGGATCTATTCCTGTTCATGCTCAGGTACACAACGTCTAATAACACCATCTACTCCTTCTTTATAAAGGTGTGGGTCATCCCAAAAATAATGTCTTAAATCATAAAAGAACATTTTCTTTTGCTGGTATGTGAAACTAGGTGGAATAAATTTAGCAACAATGTAATTAGCATAATCAACATAGCATGGAGCAGTACGAGAAGCATTAATGACTGCTAATTGTTCATCGGGAAAGCTATCATCAATAGGTAGTGGGTCATCAAGAACATTCTCTAGCCTAGACAAGTTGTCTGCAATGGGGTTCTCAGCTCCCTTTCTATCAATAATATGCAAATTAAATTCTTGGAGCAAGAGAACCCATCTAATAAGTCTAGGCTTATCATCTTTCTTTTCCATAAGATATTTAATAGCAGCATGATCAGTGTGAATAGTAACTTTAGAATCAACAATATAAGGTCTGAACTTATCACATGCAAAAACAACTGCTAAGAATTCTTTTTCAGTAGTAGCATAATTACTTTGGGCAGTGTCAAGAGTTTTACTAGCATACTGGATAACATTCAATTTCTTATCAACTCTTTGCCCTAGAACAGCACCTACAGCATAATCACTAGCATCACACATAATTTCAAACGGTAAATTCCAATCAGGTGGCTGAACAATAGGTGCAGTGATCAACGCTTTCTTAAGTATTTCAAATGCTTCTACACAATCATCATCAAAGACAAAAGGAATATCTTTTGGCAATAAATTAGTCAGAGGCGTACAGATTTAAAAAAGTCCTTAATGAACCTCCTATAAAAACCAACATGACCAAGGAAACTTCTTATACCTTTTATGTCCTTGGGACATGGCATCTTTTCAATAGCATCAACTTTAGCTTTATCAACTTCAATACCTCTCTCAGAAATCTTATTCCCCAAGACAATGCCTTCATTAACCATAAAGTGGCACTTTTCCCAATTCAAGACGAGACTAGTGTCTTCACATCTCTGCAAAACTCGATCAAGGTTGCTCAAGCAATCATCAAAGGACGATCCTTAAATGGAGAAATCATCCATGAATACCTCACAAATATTTTCACAAAAAGTTAGTGAATATAGACATCATGCATCTTTGAAAGGTAGCAGGTGCATTGCATAAACTAAAAGGCATGCATCTATAAGCAAAAGTATCGAAAGGGCAAGTAAAAGTAGTTTTTGATTGATCCTCCACTGACACAGGTATTTGAGAGAAACCAGAATAACCATCTAGAAAGTAGAAATGTGTATGTTTGGACAGTCTTTCTAGCATTTGATCAATAAAAGGTAAAGGGTAATGATCTTTCTTAGTAGCTTTATTTAGTTTATAGAAATCGATTACCATCCTATAACCTGTAATAGTTCTTTGCGGGATCAATTCATCTTTATCATTAGGAACGACAGTAATACCTCCCTTTTTAGGAACGCAATGGACAGGGCTTACCCAATCGCTATCAGCAACGGGATAAATTATACCTGCCTCAAGGAGCTTTAGTATCTCCTTTCTTACCACTTCTTTCTCTTAGGATTCAATCGTCGTTGAGGATCTCTAACTAGTTTGGCATCTTTCTCCACTTTTATTTTGTGTTGACATAGAGTGGGACTAATGCCCTTAAGATCATCCAGAGTATATCCTATAGCAGCACGGTGCTTCTTCAGAGTTTTCAATAATCTTTCTTCTTGTTGTTCTAAAAGGTTAGCACTAATAATAACATGATATATTTTCTTTTCATCTAGATACGCATACTTAAGATTATTAGGTAATGGTTTGAGCTCAAACACGGGATCACCCTTGGGTGGAGGGCGATCCCCTAGGATTTCAATAGGTAAGTTGTGTTTCAGAATAGGACCCTATTGAAGGAATACTTTATCTATTTCCCTTCTTTCATCCATAAACATATCATTTTCATGGTCTAGCAAATATTGTTCTAACGGATCAGAAGGAGGCACGACAATAGAAGCAAGACCAACAATCTCATCCTTACTAGGTGATTCTTTATCACGGGGTTGTCTACGAAACTTAGCAAAATTGAAATCATGAGACATGTCCCCTAAGCCAATTGTAATAATATCCTTTTCACAATCAATCCTAGCATTAACAGTATTCAAGAAGGGTCTACCAAATATAATGGGACAAAAGTTATCTTGTGGGGAACCAAGAACAAGAAAATCAGGAGGATATTTAACTTTCCCACACAAGACTTCAACATCTCTAACAATCCCAACTGGCTTAATGGTACACCCTTCTGGCAAGCTTAATAGTAACATCAATACCTTCTATTTCAGCGGGTCCAACATCATGCATAATTTCTTTATAAGTCAAAGGGTATTGCACTAGCACTAGCACCCATATCACATAAGCCATGATAACAATGCTCTCCTATTTTAACAGAAATAACAGGCATGCCTACAACAGGTCTATGTATCTTAGCATCTGGTCTAGTAATATTAGCAGTTTCACCACAGAAATAAATAACATGCCCATCTAAATTATCATCCAAGAGATCTTTAACCATAGCAATACTAGGTTCAACTTTGGTTTGCTCGGGAGGTGTATAAGTTCTAGTATTACTCTTACAAACAACAGTTGAAGTTTTAGCATGATCCTTCATCCTAACAGGAAAAGGTAGTTTCTCAACATAACTAGTAGGGACAATAGGATCATTATAAGTGACAATCTTTTCTTCAACTGTAATAGGTGCAACTACTTTTACTTCAATGGGAGGATTATATTTAAACCACTTCTCCTTAGGGAGATCAACGTGAGTAGCAAAAGATTCACAAAAGGCAGCTACTATCTCAGAGTCAAGTCCATACTTAGCGCTAAATCCACGAAAAGCATTGGTATCCATAAAAGATTTAACACAATTAAACTTAGGTGTTATACCTGACTCCTTACCATCGCCAGAACCCCAATCTTCAAAGTTGTGTTTAATTCTTTCCAATAAGTCCCACTTGAATTCAGTAGTCTTCAGCATATAAGAACCAGCAGAGGAAGTATCAAGCATGGTGCGATCATTGGGAGAAAGCCGAGCATAATTTTTTTTGAATAATCATTTCTCTTGAGAGCTCATGATCGGGGCATGAATATAACATTGACTTAAGCCTCCCCCAAGCTTGAGCGATGCTTTCTCCTTCGCGAGGCAAGAAATTATATATTTAATTATGATCACGATGAACAAGATGCATAGGATAGAACTTCTGGTGAAATTCCAACTTCAATCGTTTATAATTCCAAGATCCCGTTGTCGGTGTCAAAACCGGCGGATCTCGAGTAGGGGGTCCCGAACTGTGCGTCTAAGGCTAATGGTAACAGGAGGCTGGGGACACGACGTTTACCCAGGTTCGGGCCCTCTCGATGGAGGTAATACCCTACTTCCTGCTTGATTGATCTTGATGATATGAGTATTACAAGAGTTGATCTACCACGAGATCGTAGAGGCTAAACTCTAGAAGCTAGCCTATGATTCTGATTGTTCTTGTCCTACGGACTAAACCCTTCGGTTCATATAGACACCGAAGGGGGCTAGGGTTACACAGAGTCGGTTACAGAGGAGGAGATCTTGTCACAGCCCTAGATTATTGCTTGTATTAGTTGCATCATAGAGCAATCATGCATCATGTCTAAATTTCTGAAACTTGGAACTGAGGAAGGTGGAAGCCTCAAAAACTTTAAATAAAAGAAGGGCAAGGAACCCTGGAAATCTCATTCTTTGTTTCCAAGATGTCCTTTTGCAATGTTTGAGAATTTTGGCAAGAGCTATATATCAAACCAGAATTTAGGAACATTTTTAAGGATTTATTTCTGGGGCTATGAATTTAAATCAATAGCTATTTGAATTTGAGTTATATTGATATAACTAGAATATAATTTCAAATATCTTTGAAACATTTTATGTGCTTTTGGAAATGTCCATCCTGCAACATAAAATTATTCAAAGGGTTTTGTCACTGTTTTGAAATTGTTTGAATTTTGAACAGTGGCAGAATATTAAACAAAAGAAAACATAACAGTAAAAAAATAAAACATAGCACTTACCTGGCCTACTTACCTGGCTGGCCCAGTTACGGCGCAGCCCAGCAGCAGCCCAGCCCACCGCAGGTGCCACCGTCTTCAACCTCCTGCCAGTAGGCAGGAGGGCATGTGCCTGACGCTCGCGCGCACGCGCCAGCCACCTCCTGTTTGCCTGCTCGCCGCTGGACTCACCCGAGGGCGCCACGCACCCTCCCCAGGCCTCTCACTCTCTCCCATGCCTTCTTTCCCCCTCCTCTGGCTCCCCCTCTCTCCCACCGAGCGGAGCTCGTCGCCAAGCGCTCGCCGTCGCGAAACCGTAGCCATAGCCTCCCCCTCGACCTCTCTCCGTGTTCTGAAGGACCGCCACGACCGCCTCTTCCTCCTAGATAATTCACGCAAGCCCGGACGCCCCGTAGAGCGGCCTTCAACGCCGTCTTCTTCCTCGATGACGTGGATCGCCGCCGTCGATTTCGCCGCGTACAGGACCTCCCCGAGCACTCTGAGCGTCTCCGCGAGATCACCGTAAGCCCCCGCATCATCTCCCATTGTTTTCCCTCTCGTTTTTGTCCTCTAGCTGTGGCCCCCTTCGACTGAGCGCCGCCGTCCGCCATGGACGTCGGCCATGGCTCTGCCTTGCCTCTCCGCTCGAATTCTTGAGCTAGTTGTGCTCCCCTCACCTCCAGGAGGCCGTAGAACTACTTGTCTTCCCCGATAATGCACCGTAGCGCTATTTTGCCACTTGCCCGAATTCCAGCCGCCGCCGCCGTCGTGGTTTCCGTCGCCTCAGGCCACCCCACGGCCTCCTGCATGTTCCATTAGATGCGCGCGAGCACCAGACACCCTCAGCACCCATCCGCGCGTCGAATGGACGCCGAAGCCGCGATTCCGGTGTGCCTCCACCGTCGGCTGTGGTCGTCGCCGGCCATGCTCCGGCGAGTGTCGACGTGGCCGTCATTAGACGCTAACCCCGCCACCTAAGCAACCCTAACAGCCACTAATAGCGGGCCCTACTGCAGGGTCAAACCTAGTCAGCATTGGGTTTGACCGGGTTTAGCCCGTGTCGCTGACGTGTGGACCCCGCACGTTAGGTTGGACTGGGAAAGCCCCGGTTGACCTGCTGACATCATGCTGCTGTCATGCTGACGCAATAAGCTATTTTCTGGGTTAATTTTAATTCAGGAAATTCCAGAAAATATCCAAAACTTCCAAAATTCATAGAAAATCAACCGTAGCTCCAAATCAAACAATTTATATATGAAAAATGATCAGAAAAATGCAATCTATCCATCTGTACCATTTTCATGCATGCTTAAACAACTTAACCTTGCTGTTTAGTGCAAAACATGATAAGGCACTATTTAAATTCATAATTTGAGTTTGGGATTGAACCTTTGGTTCAAAATGACCCAAATCCATCTGGTTGTAGTTGCATTAGGCCAACACACTCATATTGCCATGTCATGAGCATGCATCATATTGTGCATTGCATTGATTGTGTTTCTTCTTTGTTTGTCGGTGCCTGTCCCCTCTCATTAGACGTGTACCGACGATGCGATCGATGACACCGATGAAGAGCTATACTATCTTCAGAAGTGCCAGGCAAGCAAAACCCCCTTGTTCATTCCGATACAATCCCACTCTCTCGCTCCTGCTCTCTTTTACTGCATTAGGACAACAACGACATATCTGTTACTTGCTGCGGTAGTTGAACCCCTTTATCCTCTGCATGACCTGTCATTGCCATAGTAAATAGATGAAACCCACTAGCATGAGTAGGAGTTGTTTGAGCCCTGATGTGCCTACTCATTCATGCTTGTTTGTCATGCCTCCTACTGCTTAGAGTTAAATCAGGTCTGATTCATCGGGAATGAATCAGAGGTGTGTGAACATGTCCTACTGTGTGTGAGCTAAGTGTGTGAACACGATTTGGTAAAGGTAGCGGTGAGAGGCCATGTAGGAGTACATGGTGGGTTGTCTCATTGCAGCCGTCCTCAGGAACTGAGTTCTGTGTTTGTGATCCATGAACAGTTACTACCACACATTGGGCTCTGGGCGCTCCAAGCTCTCTCGGCTTATTAATCAACTTGATCTCTGTCCCGGAGTTGCAACTAGTTTCTGGTGTTTGTAGGTAGTGTTAGTAGTCTACCAAGTGGCACCCGGTACAGGTGGGCTTGGGACAGACTAGGCACAGTGGCCCGGTGTACCAAGTGGAACCCGGATGGTGGACTTGGGAACCCTGCACACATCATTTGGGGCCGTGAGCGACACCCCGGCCGGATCTCCTTGCGGATGGAACCCGAATAGGCGATAAACCTGGACGAGAGACCTGTGTGGTTAGTCAGGTCGTGGCCGACACCCTCGCCGGGCTTCCGCTTGAAGGTTGCCGAGTACATGTCATGTAAACGGCGGTAAGTGGTGAGAGTGTGTGAAGAAGTACACCCCTGCAGGGTTAATATGATCTATTCGAATAGCCGTGTTTGCGGTAAAGGACTTCTGGGTTGCCTGTACAGTTCATAGACAAGTGAAAGTGGATACTCTAAAATACGCAAGATAAGCGTGAGTGCTATGGATGGCGTTCTCGTAGGGAGACGGGAGCGGATCCATAGTGGTGTATTGATATGGTGAATATGTGGACTCGTGTGCGCCACCTCAAAAGAGTTACTTGCAGTCGTAGTTTAGGTTAGCCACTGAGTCAAAGCTAGCTTGCTGCAGTTAAACCCCACCATCCCCTTTGTTGATACTGATGCATATGTAGTTAGTTCTGATGTAAGTCTTGCTGGGTACATTTGTACTCACGTTGCTTAATTTATGTTTTTGCAGAGAGACTTCAGTCTCGCTAGTAGTACTGCGTGGACTTCGACGTTTAGCTTGTTACCTCAGCTATGATCTTGTGCCCTCGGCAGGATCTGATAGACAGTCAGGCTTCTCAGCCTTTTTATTTTGTAGATGTCTGTACTCAGACATGTTAAGCTTCCGCTTGTGCTTGACTTGTTTGCTCTGAATGTTGGGTCATGAGACCCATGATTGTAATATCTCGCTCCTCGGAGCCTATTGAATAAAATGCTTGAGTTGTAGAGTCATGTTGTGATGCCATGTTGTATTTGCACATATCGAGCATATTGTGTGTATGTTATTGAAATGCTTGGTATGTGTGGGATCTGACTATCTAGTTGTTTATCCTTAGTAGCCTCTCTTACCGGGAAATGTCTCCTAGTGTTTCCACTGAGCCATGGTAGCTTGCTACTGCTCCGGAACACTTAGGCTGGCCGGCATGTGTCCTTCTTCGTTCCTGTGTCTGTCCCCTCGGGGAAACGTCACGCGATGAATTCCGGAGTCCTGTTAGCCCGCTACAGCTCGATTCACCGGAGTCCTGCTAGCCCAGTGCTATAGCCTGGATTCACTCGCTGATGACCGACACGTTTGTTGTTGGGTCATGTATGCCTGTCCCTGTAAGTTAGTGCCACTTTGGGTTCACGACTAGCCATGTCAGCCTGGGTTCTTTGTCATATGGATGCTAGCGACACTATCATATACGTGAGCCAAAAGGCGCAAACGGTCCCGGGCCAGGTAAGGTGGCACCTGTGGGAATACCGTGCGTGAGGCCGCAAAGTGATATAACGTGTTACATGCTAGATCGGTGTGACTTAGGATCGGGGTCCTGACAGATCTACATATCCGAATCGCCAAGCTTGCCTTCCACGCCAAGGAGAGTCCCATCCGGATACGGGACGAAGTCTTCAATCTTGTATCTTCATAGTCCAACAGTCCGGCCAAAGTATATAGTACGGCTGTCCAGATACCCCTAATCTAGGACTCCCTTAGTAGCCCCTGAACCAGGCTTCAATGACGATGAGTCCGGCACGCAGATTGTCTTCGGCATTGCAAGGCGGGTTCCATCTCCGAATACTCCAAGATAAACTTCGAACACATGAATCCTGTCCAGCTCTACAAAATAAATTCCACATACCAACATAGAGAGCATAATATTCCGCAAATCCAATCTGCTGACAGCTTTTCCTAGTGTGACATCACACCGTGGCCCGGTCACTATGAACCGTTTTTCCCAGCCTGCCACTACACATGTGGCGAGGCGGTTTTATTGGCATGTCTTGTCGAAGCAGAGATCGTGTTCCCCTTATTGAGGGATTCTCATCAATACGGGCGTGGGTAACCCAACTACACCTGTTGGTATGATTCCTCAATTTTAGGCAAGTCCCAAATGGTCACACTGAAGATGCTTGATATTCACCCCCTTTATAGAGGGACCGAGGCCTGTCCCTTTCTTCCCGCGCTTGCTCCTTCCCCCACCTCGAGTTCCAACACCCAAAGCTCAGGCTTAAGCACTTCAGACCTTTAATCATGTCCGATCCAACCTTCAAGGTCGGTGGATGGCCTCCTATATCATAGAGGAGGACACTGAGAAGCTCAGGGAGGCCAGGTATCTAACCGCTGATATCTGGCATAGGCTTCATGCCCAAGGGCAGGTCATCCCCACTCCCGAACCTAACGAGAGCGTCGTATTTGTTTCCCACTTCCTCCGAGGCTTAGGCTTCAATCTTGATCCCTTTGTGAGGGGGCTCATGTTTTATTATGGGTTAGATTTTCACGATTTAGCTCCGGATTCCATCATTCACATTTGGTCGTTTATCGTCGTGTGTGAAGCCTTCCTCCACATCACCCCACACTTTGGTCTATGGATCAAGACCTTCAAAGTAAAGCCGAAGGTTATTGATGGGCGACACGTGGAGTGCGGAGGCGCTGTAATAAGCAAAAGCGCCGATGCCCCATGGCCAGAAGGTTCCTTCTCGGAGGTGTCCGATTTATGGCAACGGAGGTGGTTCTACATCACAGCTCCCCGAGGCACAAAGTGGGCGGCTGCCCCTGCCTTCCGCTCGGGGCCTCTACCTCAACTGGCATCGTGGGCCAACGAGGGACTGGACTGGGGGCCTGCTAATGATGTACCGACATTGCGGAGCTGTATTCGGGATCTTCTTGAGAGGGATGTCAGCCTCATTAAAATAATTCAAGTAATGCTAGTCCGTCGGGTCCTGCCGTGCAAATGTCGACCTCTCTGGATGTGGGAGTTCAACCCGGAAGGACCGCGAACTATTCAGCACTTCTTCGACATGACACACGAAGGGATGTATCGGTTATTCTTCGGATCACGCATAAAGTGTCCGGGCACCACCGAGGATGTGGGTTTGAACTGCAATCGTCCAGATACCCAAGTAAGTAACTCTGCAACCGAACACTCTATTCATATATATCACAACATTATTCTGAAAACTATCCGCGGCTAGGATTGGCTTAGCAAGGCGGAGAGGATCAGGTGGCCGGCCCCGCTTCCCGAAGGCTCGCTGAATCCCGCGTTAACCAGGATGCCTAAACGCGTGCTGAATCAAGTGCCATCGGGGAAGGATGAAGGGAAGAGTAGAGAAGCCAAAAACGAGCTTCATACATTGTACATCCAAACCGAAGGGATTAATGTCTCCACAAAGGAGGATAATCGGGGAGGTGAATCTCAAGTTCCCTCCCCCCGCAGGAAGAAAAGGGCTGCCTCCGAAGACCTGGAAGCAGAGGCGTCCAAACTAGGGAAGAAGACTTCATCAGGGAGCCCCGCCCCAGAGGGCGTCCTCGCCGCACAACGCCCGCAAACGGGCCAACCCTCCACCGAGTTGTAAGTTAATTAAAAGTATTTTAATAAATATACACTGCTTTTCCCCCCGAGAACAATAACCAGGACATATCTTTTGCAGTCCGGCTTGTAGCCCTTCTCAATAGAGTTCGTCTTCGGGGGACCTTCTTCTGAAGATGATGGAGAGTGAAACTCCACCTGCCTCCCCGCCCAATGGGGCGGGCGACCCTGAGGTGTCATCACACAGGATTCCTGATTCATCAAGGCCAGAAGTCAATGCTTCGGCCACCCGAAGCCTGGAGTGTTCGGCTCCCAAGGAGGGCAATAGAAAGAGTCCGGGACTGTCCGGCACTTAGCCGGACACACTGACGGGCCTTCTGGAGCGAGCTGCTCTCTCAAAGGCTCACCGTACTTTAATAGGTACGGTATTCGAGAAGATTTCATCCGCCAAAAGCGGGTTGAATGAAGCTTTTACAAGCCTGCTCAAAGGCTTTGAGGTACACAAAGAAATACGCAATCTTTCGGCTGTACCGCACACGCTAGGTGTGCTCCGTATAGATAGTAGCCCCTGAGACTCTGGTTGCCAGCCGAGGCGGCAAACGGAGGATCATACTCCCAAGTAATGATCGCGCTGCATTATGTGTAGATGGCTAAGTGTCCGGCGGTTGACCGGACTGCTGAGTTCGCCGAACTAAGGTGACAGCTTGATGTGGCAAATGCCGACATCGCGCTTGTGAACAAGCGGCTTGACGAGGCACAGGGTATGTGCTGCGTATCTTTTTTGTTAGCAAATATTAAGAGGAGCATGACGCTAATATAATATGTTGTGGCTGTAGATGGAGCTACTGCCATGGAGGCTCCAAGGGCGGAACTTGCCCTAGCTAAGGAACAAGCCATGATAAGCGATGCGGCCTCCCTAAAGGCGGCCGAAGAGTTGAGAGCCGAACGGGCTGCTCATCGCCGAAGCGAAGATAAAATAGCAGAGATGGCTGTGGAGCTGAAAGATGCCACCAGCCGATATGAGCTCCTTGAAAAGGAGAGCCAAGCAAAAGTGGCTGACCTGAAGAAGGCCTTGGACGCGGCCAAGGAAACACGCTCTGAAATCAGAGTTGCTCGGGAGGAGCTTCAACAAGCCAGAGATATCACAGCTGGGAGGCCCTTCTTGTTGTGGATGAAGTTTGGAGATCCGAAGTATGCCCCTCTGGATCAGCTATGGAGTGTTGCAGACGCGTATGCGGACCTGGCAAAAAGTACTGCTAATGCGACCAAGTTTTTCAAAGACCAAAAAGATGATGAGGTGGAAAGGCTATTCTGGTCGCAGTTCAGTTCCCCGATGCGTCCGTTGCCATTGAATGAAAGGATGGCCGCATGGGCCGAGCTCCATAGGTTGTCCGGACTTGCCATGAGGTCAGTCGTAGACCATCTCTGGCCGAAGGGACCAAGGCCGGACAATTATTTTGGTTTAGTGCAACAATTCCTTGGCATTGTGTCGCGTATCAATGCCGTGAAGAGGTCGGTGTGCATAGAGGGTGCGTGGATGGCTCTTGCCCGTGTTAAAACATATTGGGCGGATATGGAGGCCACCGGTATTGCAACCCGGGGTCCGGCGGGTGGCCAGGACCCGGCCGAGCACTATTTTGAGCAAGTCCTAGAAGGCGCCCGTGTAATAGAGGCTCAATGCTCGAAGAGTATCATGTTCGAGTGACATA
Source organism: Triticum aestivum (assembly GCF_018294505.1). Taxonomy (NCBI): domain Eukaryota; kingdom Viridiplantae; phylum Streptophyta; class Magnoliopsida; order Poales; family Poaceae; genus Triticum; species Triticum aestivum. The sequence goes on along the minus strand of NC_057804.1, from coordinate 406,413,136 downwards.
TATCTCAATTGTAAAAACAATGTGATTTTGATTATAAAGGTTGTATTTATACTTTTGCCCGAAAGTATTGTAGTCTCTCCTGTGCGGCCGTTTATGTATGTATATAACCTGAAAGTTTGCAGTCGTCGGCTTCAGGCCCCACGCATACAATGCGGGGGTGTTCGAAAAGGCATGTAATCACACTTGATCCAACGTCTTGGTCCATTAAGGAGGTGATCGTGCGTCGAACTAGGCAATCGGACCATATTGCTTTAACACTTTCACTTAGCCATAGGAGTTTGACAGCGGCGCTACTATATAGCCCCTCGCACTTCCGCGTTCATCCTAATTCAGTGTGCGTACGTACATGATCGGGAAACCAGTCCTTCGTTAATGCAGAGGAATCCCGAAGATTCCGATAAGTCATCGAGTGGTTGACCAGTCTTTTGATGTATCATGACAGTTAGTTTTCGGCTTTCTCTACTGAGGTGCTCATCCGGAATAACCAGGGCACAATCGCAGTAGTTCTCCTTTGGCCGCCTTAGCCGATAAAACGGAATGTAAGGTAGCAAACCCAGGAGCCGGGCAAACCCAACATTTTACCAAAGACATGATTCGGAGCTGATGCATATAAGGCCAAACTCGCGACGCCGAACACTCCCGAAGGTATTCGGACTTTGTAACATATACTGGGCTGAGTAACACCCTCGATAATGAACCCATAATTTCCAGGTACGTGCAATAATCTGTCGTGGCAAAATGCCAATAACGCTAGTATCCCTTGTGGGTGTATTAAGTACCCATGGGATGTTAAGCAACAAGAGACATTAAAGAAGGTTTACACAGGGGCTTAATCTAAAGAGAAACCTTTGAGCGGGGCCCTGCTGCACGGCTGCGCCTTTGTCTCCGTTGTGCCGTATCCTGGAAGGGTGTCGCACGATTGGTATCTGTAAAAAAGGAAAAGTCAGGTAAAAGAGTCTAGTGTAATCGTGCGAGAAGTTGGTTATTCTCAATGAATCATGAAAATGCAATATATTGTTATATTAATAGGGTCAAGCCGAACTGTGGGCTTTGTTACATGTTTGTAGCCCCTAGTTCCACCTATGGGGGTATATCTATAGACCCCAGCTCAGGTTTATGTGGGCTATTACAACCGGTGGTGCACCGGACTCGTCTAACCGTGTCTGGGGTCTTGACGACCGATCATGTATTCTAGTTGAAGAGGCCGCTTAGTGTTCGGCTGCTAGAGCCGCCACATATTCTTCCGCATGTAAGGAATGGTTTGTGTTTCCGCTAACTTTGATGATGCCGCATGGGCCGGGCATCTTGAGTTTAAGGTAGGCGTAGTGCGGTACTGCGTTGAAGCGAGCAAAGGACGCTTGGAATGGAGCGACGTCGAAGGTTAATTCTTCACTTCTAAAGTTGTCGGGAGATCCGAATATAACCTCTAATATGAGGGAGCCCGTGCAAAGGGCCTCAACGCCTGGTATTACTACTTTAAAGGTAGTGTTACTTTGGCTTATTCTTGACGGGTCTATCCCCATCTTGCGGACAGTGTCCTGATATATCAGATTAACACTACTGTCATCGTCCATAAAGACTCGAGTGAGATGGTATCCATCAATTATTCGGTCGAGCACCAAGGCAGCCAATCCTTCGTGTCGGATACTAGTTGGATGATCCCTGCTATCAAAAGTGACCGGACAGGCCGACCAAGGGTTGAATTTGGGGGTAACGGGCTCTACATCATATACGTCTCTGAGTGCGCGTTTGCGCCTTCTCTTTGGTATATGAGTTGCGTAGATCATATTCACTGTTTTGACTTCTGGTGGGATTTTTTCTGTCCCCCAGTGTTCGGCTGGCGAGGCTCATCCTTGTCCTCACTTGGTGTCTCCCTTCCTTTGTGTTCGGCGTTTAGCTTGCCGGCTTGCTTGAAGACCCAACATTCTCTGTGGGTGTGGTTTGCAGGTTTTTTGGGGGTGCCATGAATTTGACATAATCTATCCAAAACCTTATTTAGGCTAGACGGTCCATCCCTGCTGCCTTTAAATGGATTTTCCCGTTGACCGGGTCGAGAGCCCCTAAATCCGGCATTGACCGCCATGTTATCTGGGTTGTCGTCATTGTTTTAATGCTTGTGTTTATTGTGTCGCGGCTTCCCGTTGCCATCCCTGAGTTCGGATGTGCCTGGGATGTTGGTACCTCTACGGGCCAACCAGCTGTCTTCTCCCGCGCAAAAGCGGGTCATAAGGCTTGTTAGGGCTGCCATTGTCCTTGGCTTTTCTTGGCCGAGGTGTCTGGCGAGCCATTCGTCTCGGATACTATGCTTGAAGGCCGCTAAGGCTTCGGCATCCGGACAATCGACGATTTGATTCTTCTTAGTGAGAAATCTGTTCCAAAGCTTACGGGCCGACTCTTCGGGTTGTTGGATTATGTGACTTAAATCATCTGCATCCGGAGGTCGGACATAGGTCCCTTGAAAATTGGCCCTGAAAGCATCCTCAAGTTCCTCCCAACTTCCAATTGAGTTTTCGGGGAGGCTTTTCAACCAATGCCGAGCTGGTCCTTTCAACTTGAGGGGTAGGTATTTAATGGTGTGGAGATCATCTCCGCGAGCCATGTGGATATGAAGGATAAAGTCCTCAATCCAGACCCCAGGGTCCGTCGTTCCATCGTATGCAGCTATATTTATGGGTTTGAATCCCTGTGGGAATTCATGATCCAGCACTTCATCAGTGAAGCACAGGGGGTGTGAAGCACCCCTGTAATTGGATGTGTCGTGGCATGCTGTCGACGGTTGTTGTGTTCGAGGTTGATTCCGAACTAGTATTCGATCAATATGATCATTTTGGTGGCTATGATCTTGCGCCGGAGCACATCCTCTAGATCCATAGATGGACCTGCTCGCACCAGCCTTTTTGTCCAGGAGCTCACGTAAATCATGTGCTGGCTTGTGTGCAGCATTGTAGTTGCTCTGTCGCGGCCACGAGGTGGTCGGTCCGGTTGATCGGCCGTATTATTCTTCGGCGGGATGGGCTCTATGGCCTCGTCGTCAAATTCGGGCAGCAGCTTGCGCTTTGGGTAGCTCTTTGTGTGGCGATCATCGCCATATTTTTCTTTAGTGTCTAGCACTTTGTTCCATCTGCGGTTGAGGGTATCCTGTGCGACTTTAAGCCTTTGCTTCTGCTTCTTCAGGCTCCTTGCGGTGGCCATAAGTCTTCTGTGGAGGCTCTCTTGTTCCAAACGTTTTTCCGGCATGATGAATGCGTCGTCGTCCGGACTGTCCTCCTCTCCGGAGGCATGTTGATGAGTTTTACCCTCGGGATTGCTGTGATCGGGCGTCTGCTCCGGGCTATGTTTGGCATGCCCTTGCTCATCCTACTCCATCGCTGGGTCCATGGGGTCGTCGTTTCCTTGGGTGTGTCCTCCATGTATATATCATATGATGAGGTGGCTGTCCAGCGCCCCGTGCGCGGTGGTTCTAGATCATCTCCCGCATCGACGTCCATACGGTCGATGTCTTCGGAGTCAAAGTCAAGCATGTCGGTTAAGTCATCGATAGTGGCTATTAAGTGGGTGGTGGGTGGCTAGCGAATTTCTTCGTCGTCCGTATCCCACTCGAGCCGGACATAGTTCACCCAAGAGTCTTCTGATAAAGAGAGATACGTTAATGAGTTTAGCATGTCACCCAAGGGTGAGTGTTGAAAGATATCTACGGAGGTAAACTCCATGATCGCTGCCCAATCTGATTCGATAGGCATGAACGCACGTAGTCCGGAACCTGAGACCGAAGACAAGTTCGGGGGTCCGGTGGCACAGGTTTCCTTAGAGGTGGAGCCTGTGTTCGGCTCCAACACCGACGAGTGTGCAGCCTCCATGGCAGGGTCCATCCACCCGTCCTCGGATGGTGCGATCTGCTCCAGATTAAAGTCCTGGGCAGCTATAGGTGCGATATCCTGAACACCATCTGATGGCAGATCTAAGTCATGCGCGTCGTGAGTGTTCGGCGCTCCTGACGTGGGATCGATCCCGTCGAAGATCGAGTCTCCATGGGTATCGGCCGTGTAGTTCAAGTTTTCAAACCTGACCTGATGGCCAGGGGCGTAGCTATCGATCTGCTCCAGATGGCCAAGTGAGTTGGCCCGCAGTGCGAAGCCGCCGAATACGAAGATCTGCCCGGGGAGGAAAACCTCACCCTGGACCATAGCGTTGTTGATGATTGAAGGAGCCATCAAGCCTTATCGTGACGACACAGTGGAACTCTCAATGAAAGCACCAATGCCGGTGTCAAAACCGGCGGATCTCGGGTAGGGGGTCCCGAACTGTGCGTCTAAGGCTAATGGTAACATGAGGCTGGGGACACGATATTTACCCAGGTTTGGGCCCTCTCGATGGAGGTAATACCCTACTTCCTGCTTGATTGATCTTGATGATATGAGTATTACAAGAGTTGATCTACCACGAGATCATAGAGGCTAAACCCTAGAAGCTAGCCTATGATTCTGATTGTTCTTGTCCTACGGACTAAACCCTCCGGTTTATATAGACACCGGAGGGGGCTAGGGTTACACAAAGTCGGTTACAGAGGAGGAGATCTACATATCCGAATCGCCAAGCTTGCCTTCCATGCCAAGGAGAGTCCAATCCGGATACGGGACAAAGTCTTCAATCTTGTATCTTCATAGTCCAACAGTCCGGCCAAAGTATATAGTCCGGCTATCCGGATACCCCCTAATCCAGGACTCCCTCACCCATATCATAACATAGCCTATACCATGTCAATGCATCTCCCTTCAAAGATAAAGGGAAGACCTTCCTTTTGACAACATCATCGGGAATACCTGCAAGCTTAAATAATCCACAAACTTCATCCACAAAGATAAGGTGTAAATCAGGATGCAATGTTCCATCTCGTGCAAAGGGATTAGCTAGCGGTTTTTCTATCATACCCGAAGGAATCTCAAAGTAAACATTTTCATTAGGTTCAGTAGGTTGAGGAGCAACTCTTAGCTCTACTGGTCGGGGTGAAGATACCCCGAACAAGCCCCTCAAAGGATTAGTTTCCATAGTAACAAGTGACAGAAAATTTCAACACACTATATATTCCTTACCAACTTCCACTCGCCAAAGGTGCTTCACTCCCCGGCAACGGAGCCAGAAAAGAGTCTTGATGACCCACAAGTATAGGTGATCTATCGTAGTCCTTTCGATAAGTAAGAGTGACGAACCCAACGAGGAGCAGAAGGAAATGACAAGCGGTTTTCAGTAAGGTTTTCTCTGCAAGCACTGAAATTGTAGGTAATAGATAGTTTTGTGATAAGATATTTTGTAACGTGTAACAAGCAATGAAAGTAAATAAAGGGCAGCAAGATGTCCCAATCATTTTTGTAGCAAAGGACAAGCCTGGATAATTCCTTATAATGATAAAAGCGCTCTCGAGGACACATGGGAATTATCGTCAAGCTAGTTTTCATCACGCTCATATGATTCGCGTTCGGTACTTTGATAATTTGATATGTGGGTGGACCGGTGCTTGGGTATTGCCCTTACTTGGACAAGCATGCCACTTATGGTTAACCCCTATTGCAAGCATCCGCAACTACAAAATAAGTATTAAGGTAAACCTAACCACATCATTAGACATATGGATCCAAATCAGCCCCTTACAAAGCAATGCATAAAGTAGGGTTTAAGCTTCTATCACTCTAGCAACCCATCATCTACTTATTACTTCCCAATGCCTTCCTCTAGGCCCAAATAATGGTGAAGTGTCATGTAGTTGCCATTCACATAACACCACTAGAGGAGAGACAACATACATCTCATCAAAATATCGAACGAATACCAAATACACATGAGTACTAATAGCAAGACTTCACCCATGTCCTCAGGAACAAACCTTACTACTCACAAAGCATATTCATGTTCATAATCAAAGGAGTATTAATATGCATTAAGGATCTGAACATATGATCTTCCACCAAGTAAACCAATTAGCATCAACTACAAGGAGTAATCAACACTACTAGCAACCCACAGGTACCAATTTGTGGTTTTGATACAAGATTGGATACAAGAGATGAACTAGGGTTTTGAGAGGAGATGGTGCTGGTGAAGATGTTGATGGAGATTGAGCCCCTCCCAATGAGAGGATCATTGGTGATGACGATGGTGATGATTTCCCCCTCCCGGAGGGAAGTTTCCCCGACAGAACAGCTCCGCCGGAGCCCTAGATTGGTTCCACCGAGGTTCCGCCTCGTGGCGGCGGAGTTTCGTCCCGTAAGCTTGCTTATGATTTTTTCTAGGGTAAAAGCCTTCATATAGCAGAAGATGGGCACGGGAGGGCCATCAGGGGCCCCAGGAGATAGGGGGCATGCCTAGTAGGGGTGGGCGCGCCCCCCACCCTCCTGGCCAGGGTGTGGGCCCCCTCTGGTGTTTTATTCGCTCAATAATTCTTATTAATTCCAAAAATAACTTCCGTGGAGTTTCACAATTTTTGGAGCTGTGCAGAATAGGTTTTCAATATTTGCTCCTTTTCCATCCAAAATTCCAGTTGCCAGCATTCCCCCTCTTCATGGTAAACCTTGTAAAATAAGAGAGAATAGCCATAAGTATTGAGACTAATGTGTAATAACAGCCCCTAATGCAATAAATATTGATATAAAAGCATGATGCAAAATGGACGTATCACTGCGCCTGTCATCATCCTGGCTGGTGAAGACAACGTACGCTCCGAGTTCTTCAGGGAATTCATCTTGGATGGCACCTTCTGCTGGATGGGCCACCGGCTGCTGAGGAGGCGGAGGCGGCTGGCCTGCAGGCGGAGGGGGCAACATCCCTTCGCTTGTGGAGATTCGGGTGAGCCAGTGGCACTTCCGGGTGATGTGGTTGGATGGCTTCGGGCCGCTATGGAACTTGCAGGGTGCATCAAGGGTAGGAGAAGGCGGGCTGCGAAGCGGGCTTGCCACCTTTCTAACGCTTGGGTATGGGTTGCCCCTCTGGCTGCTGATCTTCGACTATTGCCACCTGCCGGCTGGTGGAAGCCAGCATCGGGGCCTTGTGCTTGTTGTCATTCTGCTGCTGGCGCCGGGTGTCACCAGCCAGCGTCCTGGGAGCCGAAGGGAGCACCTTCCCAGACGCGTCCACTTGAAGCTCTGACTTCATAGAGGAGTCGACAGTGGCATACTTGTCTGCTATGATCAGCAGCTTGTCGAGCATAGCCGACTCATCGTAGAGGAGTTGGTGCTTGAGCAGGGTGCCTTCTCTGCACCCAGTGGTGAAGTACTCTATGGCTTGCACCTCATGCCCCCCTTCGCATGAGTTGTGCAGCTCGGCCCACCGCGTCAGGTAGTCGCGAGTGGATTCGGTAGGGCCTTGGACGCACAGAGAGAGCTAGCGAGGCTTGTGCAGCCGCTTGTAAGTGCTGCTGAAGTTGTGGATGAAGACTTTGGTGAAATATACCCAGCTGCTGATGCTATAGGGCTTGAGGCTGTTCAGCAAAGTGCGTGCCATGCCCTGAAGCATGAGGGGGACGTACTTCACGGCAACGCGCTTGTTGCCGTTTGGTATGTTAACTGCTATGGAGTAGTCGACTAGCCAATCTTTCGGCTTCACAGAGCCGTTGTACTTGGCGTATCTCTTGGGAGCGAGAACCCTTTGGGGAAGGGCTCGTCGTGAATGCAGGGGCAAAAATAAGGCGGACCAATCGCATCTTCTTCTAGTGCCTGGGATCGAGCCAGGCGGTCGATCTGATGGCGGGCATCGTTTTCAACAATTCCTTCATGGCGGCCCAGCCGGGTGTTGAGCGTCGGGTGCTCAACAGGCGGCGGGGAGGCATACCTCTCCCTGCAAAGAGGGGGAGGAGGCGGACAGTTGTCCCGCCGCTCCACAGCTCGTGGGCGGCCATCTTGGTCGCGCTCAATGGTGAGGCGCGTCCGACTGCAGCTAGCAGCCGGCTCTTTGTCTCTTCGGTCACGGGCATCGCCTGCTGTCGGTGTCTGGGAGGTCACGCCTTGCTCTCGGGGGGGAGGGAGGGATTCTCGGTGCACGCGTCGGCTTCTTGCTGCGTGGCAGCCGTGTCGATGAGCTGCTGAACGCGGTTCGTCATGCAGTGTGGCTCGTCACCCTCTAGGTGCTCTAGCTCGTCTGCTGCTGCCTGGGCAGCATGTAGGTTCTCGATGGGCATGGCATAGACTGGGCGATCGGTCCCCAGCGTGCTAGTGATGGTCGAGCCGCGCTGTCGGACGACGCTCATGGGGCTAGGCTCGCCAGCAGCCGGCGTGCCACAAACAAGGCGATCGACCTCGCGCTGATAGGTCTCGGTGAGGCGTCTCATAGCGGCCAACTTCTTGCCGCTCTCGACGAGTGCGACGTGGCAGGCTTCTAGTGCCTCGGTGTTGGCGTCGCCCGCGATGGGCACAGACAGGTCCTGCATTATCGCCTGTAGCGGGTCTTGGGCGTCCCCGCCAGAGGCTCCGCCGTGGCTGATGATGAGCACCTTGGTGACGGTGCTGACGCTGCTGTCCGCACGAGGGAGCGGGTTGTCAATGACCACCACGTTGGTGGGGAAGGCGTCGAGGGATGCCGTGTCAGAGTCGACAAGCATCGGGTCGGTGGAGCCGATCGACTCTAGGTCGGAGGCGGGCTCGTTGGCAATGTCGAGCTTGCCAAGGAGGTTGATGAGGCAGCTCTCAGAGCTGGTTGCGCCCATGCCTAGCGCGGGCTCGTCGGAGAGGCGAATCTCGCCGATGAGATCAAGGAGGCAGCTGGCCGCGTAGGTGACTTCCATGCCGTGCAACATGTCGGTGCAAACGCCTTCGGGCGTGCTGGGCTGGCTGCGCTTGCGAGGGAGGAACAAAGTTCCTGTCCAGAATAGATCTCTGGATGATAGTGCACCTAGCCCTGCAGTGGGCACCAAATGTCGGGGGTTTGGTGCGACATATGCTAATGGATGCCTTATCATGGTGGGAGCTGGTAAGACATCGCCGGTGCCTGGAAACGGGATAAGGCGTAAACATGTACGCCGACGCATCTTACCCAGGTTTGGGGCTCTCCTAGGAGATAACACCCCTAATCCTACTCTGCGGGGTCTCCGCATGATCACTAGATCAACAAGAAGCTACAAGCTTGCTCCTTGAGTTGTTTTGCTAGAGAAGGAAGAAGGACTAGGCTAGCTCTACTCCTCTCTCTGTAAGTGTGTGCTCTCTACGAGGCTGAACCCTTTGCATGGAGCCCTGGGGGGTTTATATAGGCCTACCCCCCCCCCAGGGGTACAATGGTAATCCGTCCGGTGCTGGCCCGGGCTGTCAGTGTCTCTGGAGGCCGGCTTCTCGGCCGGCTGCTGGGGCCCGCCATCTGGTGGGTCCTGCCGGCTGCCGGGCTCTCGGCCGACAGGTAGGGCCCATCACTTGTGGGTCCTGTCGGCTACTCATTACTGTAGCCTTGCCTCTGATGACGAGGGCTTGGTCGGGGAGAGCGTGGCTAAGTGCCACCTCCTGTTGGGCGCTCACTGTAGCCACAACCCATCTAATCTGGTTAATGGCGCACAAACTCCAAGGGGAGGGGAGGGCCGGCTGTTGGGAGCCTGTCTCCCCTTATGCCGACCGGTCAGGGCTCGTCGCCTTCTGGCATCTCACGGACAGGTAGGGCCCGCCGCCCGTAGGACGTACTGACAACCCGTCATGGGGACATGGCTTACTCTGCCATGTATGATGTCATGGATAGTGTGGCAACAGTACCGCACTGGGCTAGGGATGGCCACCAGGTATGCTACACTATGGCCACGTCCTCCCTGGGTTCGAGGGTGGCAGGCTGTACTGTAGCCACGACCCATTTGATCATTGTTACGTGGGTGCAACCTTTGAGGGCGTGCGTGTGGGCCGCCTGCTAGGAGTCGTCCGCTCTGGTGGCCGCCTGCTAGGAGTCGCCCTGCGCCAGGGCCGCTCTTTGGGCCTTGTCGCCTTCTAGCAGCCGGCCATTTGGACCAGCCGGCCATAAGAAGGCGGTCCCTTGTCTCTGATGCTTGAGGGGCATAGCTGGCCCCAATGTCTTGAAATATCATGGGGAGCAGATAGGGATACCCGTGGTCGTTTACTCCGACACATACCGATGACAAAGGGAATAACATATGTTGACATTGTGATTCGACCGATAAAGATCTTCGTAGAATATTTGGGAACCAATATGAGCATCAAGGTTCCGCTATTGGTTATTGACCGGAGAGGTGCCTCGGTCATGTCTACATAGTTCTCGAACCCATAGGGTCCGCATGCTTAACGTTCGATGACGATATGTATTATATGAGTTATGTGTTTTGGTGACTGGAGGTTGTTTGGAGTTTCGGATGAGATCACGGACATGACGAGGAGTCTCTAAATGGCCGAGAGGTAAAGATTGATATATTGGAAGGTTGTATTCGGACACCGGAAGGGTTTCGAAGTGTATCGGGTACATACTGGAATACCGCAGGGGTTACCGGAACCCCCCGGTGGAAGATATGGGCCATATGGGCCATAGGAGGGAGACCCACCAGCCCACAAGGGGCTGCCGTGCCCCCACCAGGGGGAAACCGAATTGGACAAGGGGTGTGGGCACCCCCCCTTTCCTTCTCCTACTCCCTCTCCTTCCCCCTTTCCCCCTCCAGTAAAAGGAAGGGGGCCGAATAGGACTAGGAGTCCAAGTGGGACACCTCCCCACTTGGGGCGCGCCTAGACCGACCTCCTCTCCCTCCCTCCTTTATATACGAGGGGGTGCCCCTATGAGACACACCAATTACTCTTAGCCATGTGCGGCGCCCCCTCCACAGTTTACACCTCCGGTCATATTCTCGTGGTGCTTAGGCGAAGCCCTGCGTGGATCACATCACCATCACCGTCACCATGCTGTCGTGCTGACGGAGCTCATCTACTCCTTCGACCCTCTGCTGGATCAAGAGCTCGAGGGACGTCATCGCACTGAACGTGTGCAGAACTCGGAGGTGTCGTACTTTCGGTACTCGATCGGTTGGAACGAGAAGACGGTCGACTACATCAACCGCGTTGAGCAAACTCTTCCTCTTTTGGTCTACTAGGGTACATGGACACACTCTTCCCCTCTCATTGCTATGCATATCCTAGATAGATCTTGCGTGAGTGTAGGAATTTTTTTGAAATTGCATGCTACGTTTCCCAATAATGGCATCCGAGCCAGGTCTATGCGTAGATGATATGCACGAGTAGAACACAAAGAGTTGTGGGTGGTGATCATCATACTGCTTACCACCAATGTCTTATTTTGATTCAGCGGTATTGTTGGATGAAGCGGCCCGGACCAACCTTACATGACCACGTTCATGAGACCGGTTCCACCGACAGACATGCAACTAGTTTTGCATAAAGGTGGCTGGTGGGTGTCTGTTTCTCCAACTTTAGTTGAATCGAATTTAACTTCAGCTGGTCCTTGTGAAGGTTAAAACAACAAACTTGATAAATCAACATTGTGGTTTTTGTGCCGTAGGTAAGTACGGTTCTTACTAGAAGCCCACAGCAGCCACGTAAAACTTGCAACAACAAAGTAGAGGACGTCTAACTTGTTTTTGCGGGGATGTTGTGATGTGATATGGTCAAGACATGATGTGATATATGTTGTTGTATGAGATGATCATGTTTTGTAAAAGTTATTAGCAACTCGCAGGAGCCTTATGGTTGTCGCTTTATTGTGTGAAATACAAACGCCATGTAATTGCTTTACTTTATCACTAGGCGGTAGCGATAGTCATCGAAGCAATAGTTGGCGAGACGACCACGATGCTACGATGGAGATCAAGGTGTCAAGCCGGTGATGATGGAGATCATGACGTTGCTCTGGTGATGGAGATCAAAAGCACAAGATGATGATGGCCATATCATGTCACATATTTTGATTGCATGTGATGTTTATCTTTTATGCTTCTTATTTTTCTTAGCACGGCGGTAGCATTATAAGATGATCCCTTACTATAATTTCAAGGTATAAGTGTTCTCCCCGAGTATGCACCATTGCGTAAGTTCTTCGTGTTGAGACACCACGTGACGATCGGGTGTGATAAGCTCTACATTCAAATACAACGGGTGCAAGCCTGTTTTGCACATGCGGAATACTCGGGTTAAACTTGATGAGCCTAGCATATACAGATATGGGCTCGGAACACTGGAGACCGAAAGGTCGAACGTAAATCATATAGTGGATATGATCAACATAGAGATGTTCACCATTGATGACTACTCCATCTCACGCGATGATCGGACATGGTTTAGTTGATTTGGATCATGTATCATTTAGATGACTTGAGGGATGTCTATCTAAGTGGGAGCTCTTAAGTAATATAATTAATTGAACTTAATTTATCATGAACTTAGTCCTAATAGTTTTTGCATATCTATGTTGTAGATCAATGGCCCATGCTACCATTCCCTTGAATTTTAATGAATTCCTAGAGAAAGCTAAGTTGAAAGATGATGGTAGCAAGTACAAGGACTGGGTTTGTAACTTGAGGATTATCCTCATTGCTGTACAGAAGAATTATGTCCTTGATGCACCGCTAGGTGTACCACCTGCACCCGCAACTGCAATCATTGTGAATGCCTGGCAGTCGCGTGTTGATGACTACTCATTAGTTAGTGTGCCACGCTTTACGGCTTAGAATCAAGACATCAAAGACGTTTTGAAGGTCACGGACCATATGAGATGTTCCAGGCGTTGAAGTTAATATTTCAAGCAAATGCCCGAGTTGAGAGATATGAAGTATCCAACAAGTTCTATAGCTGCAAGATGGAGGAGAACAGTTCTGTTAGTGAGCACGTACTCAGAATGTCTAGGTACCATAATCACTTGACTCAGCTGGGAGTTAATCTTCCAGATGATTGTGTCATTGACAGAGTTCTTCAATCACTGCCACCAAGCTACAAAGGCTTTGTGATGAACTACAATATGCAAGGGATGGAAAAGACTATTCCCGAGCTCTTCGCAATGCTAAAGGTTGCGGAGGTAGAAATCAAGAAGGAGCATCAAGTGTTGATGGTTAAGAAGACCACTAGTTTCAAGAAGAAAGGCAAGGGTAAAAAGATGGGGAACTTCAAGAAGGATGACAAGCAAGTTGTCACTCCCGGGAAGAAACCCAAAGTTGGACCCAAGCTTGAAACTGAGTGCTTCTACTGCAAAGGGACTGGTCACTGGAAGCGGAAGTGCCCCAAGTATTTGGCGGATAAGAAGGATGCCATAGTGAACAAAGGTATATTTGATATACATGTTATGGATGTGTACTTTACTAATTCTCGTAGTAGTGCCTAGGTATTTGATACCGGTTTGGTTGCTCATATTTGTAACTCAAAACACAGACTATGGATTAAACGAAGATTGGCGGACGAGGTGATGATGCGCGTCGGGAATGGTTCCAAGGTCGATGTGATCGCCGTCGGCACGCTACCTCTACATCTACCTTCGGGATTAGTTTTAGACCTGAATAATTGCTATTTGGTGCCAACGTTGAGCATGAACATTATATCTGGATCTTGTTTAGTGCGAGACGGTTATTCATTTAAATCAAATAATAATGGTTGTTCTATTTATATTAGTAATATCTTTTATGGTCATGCACCCTTGAAGAGTGGTCTATTTCTATTGTGGTGATACCCATATTCATAATATTGATGCCAAAAGATGCAAAGTTGATAATGATAGTGCAACTTATTTATTGCACTGCCGTTTGGGTCATATCGGTGTAAAGTGCATGAAGAAACTCCATAAACATGGATTTTTGGAATCACTTGATTATGAATCATTTAATACTTGCAAACCGTGCCTTATGGGAAAGATGACTAAAACTCCATTCTCCGGAACAATAGAACGAGCCCATGACTTATTGGATATAATACATACTAATGTATGCGGTCATGAGTGTTGAATCTCATGGCGGGTTTCGTTATTTTTTGACCTTCAGAGATGATTTGAATAGATATGGGTATATCTACTTAATGAAACACAAGTCTGAAACATTTTAAAAGTTCAAAGAATTTCAGAGTGAAGTGGAGAATCATCATAACAAGAAAATAAAGTTTCTACGATCTGATCATGGAGGAGAATATTTGAGTTATGAGTTTGGCCTTCATATAAAACAATGTGGAATAGTTTCACAGCTCACGTCACCTGGAACACCACAGCGTAATGGTGTGTCCGAATGTCGTAACCGCACTTTATTAGATATGGTGTGATATATGATGTCTCTTACCGATTTACCACTATCGTTTTGGTGTTATGCATTAGAGACAGCTGCATTCACATTAAACAAGGCACCGTCAAAATCCGTTGAGACGACACCATACGAACTATGGTTTGGCAACAAACCTAAGCTGTCGTTTCTGAAAGTTTGGGGATGTGATGCTTATGTCAAAAGGCTTCAACGTGAGAAGCTCGAACCCAAATTGGAGAAGTGCGTCTTCATAGGATACCCTAAGGAAACAATTGGGTACACCTTCTACCACAAATCCGAAGGCAAGATCTTTGTTGCTAAGAATGAAACCTTTCTAGAGAAGGAGTTTCTCTCGAAAGAAGTGAGTGGGAGGAAAGTAGAACTTGATGAGGTAATTGTACCTACTCTCAATTTGGAAAGTAGCTCATCCGAGAAATCTGTTCCCATGATGCCTACACCAACTGGAGAGGAAGCCAATGATAAAGATCATGAAACTTCAGATCAAGTTGCTACAGAACCTCGTAGGTCAAATAGAGCATGATCCGCACCAGAGTCATATGGTAATCATGTTCTAGAGTCATGTTACTTGACCATGACGAACCTACGAACTATGAAGAAGTTATGATGAGCCCAGATTCCGATAAATGGCTTGAGACCACGAAATCTGAGATAGGATCCATGTATGAGAACAAAGTGTGGACTTTGGTGGATTTGCCCGATGATCAGCGACCCATAGAGAATAAATGGATCTTTAAGAAGAAGACTGACGCTGATGGTAATGTTACTGTCTATAAAGCTTGATTTGTCACAAAAGGTTTTCGACAAGTTCAAGGAGTTGACTACGATGAGACTTTCTCACCCGTAGCGATGCTTAAGTCTGTCCAAATCATGTTAGCAATTGCCGCATTTTATGATTATGAAATATGGCAAATGGATGTCAAAACTGCATTCCTTAATGCATTTCTTAAAGAAGAGTTGTATCTGATGCAACCAGAAGGTTTTGTTGATTCTAAAGGGTCTAACAAAGTGTGCAAGCTCCAGCGATCCATTTATGGATTGGTGCAAGCATCTCGGAGTTGGAATATACGCTTTGATGAGGTGATCAAAGCATATGGTTTTATACAGACTTTTGGAGAAGCCTGTATTTACAAGAAAGTGAGTGGGAGCTCTATAGCATTTCTAATATTATATTTGGATGTCATATTGTTGATTGGAAATGATGTAGAATTTCTGGATAGCATAAAAGGATACTTGAATAAGAGTTATTAATGAAAGACATCAGTGAAGCTGCTTATATATTGGGCATTAAGATCTATAGAGATAGATCAAGACACTTGATAGGACTTACACAAAGCAAATACCTTGATAAAATTTGGAAGAAGTTCAAAATGGATCAGTCAAAGAAAGGGTTCTTGCTTGTGTTACAAGGTGTGAAGTTGAGTCAGACTCAATGCCCGACCACTGCAGAAGATTGAGAGAAAATAAAAGTCATTCCTTATGCCTCAACCATAGGTTCTATCATGTATGCTATGATGTGTACCAGACCTGATGTGTGCCTTGCTATAAGTTTAGCATGGAGGTACCAAACTAATCCAGGAGTGGATCACTGGACAGCGGTCAAGAACATCCTGAAGTACCTGAAAATGACTAATATGTTTCTCGTTTATGGAGGTGACAAATAGCTTGTCGTAAGTGGTTATGTCGACGCTAGCTTTGACACTAATATGGATGACTCTAAGTCACAAATCGGATACATATTTTTATTGAATGGTGGAGTTGTCAGTTGGTGCAATTCCAAGCAGAGCGTCGTGGCGGGATCTATGTGTGAAGCGGAGTACATAGCTACTTCGGAAGCAGCAAATGAAGGAGTCTGGATGAAGGAGTTCATATCCGATCTAGGTGTTATACCTAGTGCATCGGGTACAATGAAAATCTTTTGTGACAATACTGGAGCAATTGCCTTGGCGAAGGAATCCAGATTTCACAAAAAGACCAAACACATCAAGAGACGCTTCAACTCTGCTACCTCTTGAGCTTGCGTTGGTTTTCCCTTGAAGAGGAAAGGTGATGCAGCAAAGTAGCGTAAGTATTTCTCTCAGTTTTGAGAACCAAGGTATCAATCCAGTAGGAGACAATGCACAAGTCACCGAATACCTGCACAAACAATCAAGAACTTGCAACCAACGTGATAAAGGGGTTGTCAATCCCTTCACGGTCACTCGCAAAAGTGAGATCTGATAGAGATAGTAAAGTAATATTTTTGGTATTTTTGATATATAGATTGGAAAGTAAAGATTGCAAAATAATAGATTGGAAACTAGCAAGATGTAAACGAGATTTACTAATATAGAAAAGAGATGCAATATAATGGAAAAGAGAGCCCGGGGCCATAGGTTTCACTAGTGGCTTCTCTCGAGATAGCATGTATTACGGTGGGTGAACAAATTACTGCCGAGCAACTGATAGAAAAGTGCATAATTATGATGACATCTAAGGCAATGATCATGAACATAGGCATCACGTCTGTGTCAAATAGACCGACTCCTGCCTGCATCTACTACTATTACTCCACACATCCACCGCTATCCAGCATGCATCTAGAGTATTAAGTTCACAAGAACGGAGTAACGCATTAAGCAAGATGACATGATGTAGAGGGATAAACTCAAGCAATATGATATAAACCCCATATTTTTATCCTCGATGGCAACAATACAATACGTGCCTTGCTGCCCCTACTGTCACTGGGAAAGGACACCGCAAGATTGAACCCAAAGCTAAGCACTTCTCCCATGGCAAGAAAGATCAATCTAGTAGGCCAAACTAAACCGATAATTCGAAGAGACTTGCAAAGATATCAAATAATGCATATAAGAATTTAGAGAAGAAACAAATAATATTCATAGATAATCTTGATCATAAATCCACAATTCATCGTATCTCGGCAAACACATTGCAAAAGAATATTACATCGAAAGATCTCCAAGAACATCGAGGAGAACTTTGTATTGAGAATCAAAGAGAGAGAAGAAGCCATCTAGCTAATAACTATGGACCCGAAGGTCTGTGGTAAACTACTCACGCTTCATCAGAAAGGTAATGGTGTCGATGTAGAAGCCCTCAGTGATGGATTCCGCCTCCGACAGGTCGCCGGAAAAGGCCCCAAGATGGGATCTCACAGGTACAGAAGGTTGCGGCGGTGGAAAAGTGGTTTTGTGGTTCCCCCTGATGTTTTTAGGGTATATGAGTATATATAGGTGAAAGAACTAGGTCGGTGGAGCTACGAGGGGCCCATGAGGGTGGGGGCACACCTACCCCCCTGGGCGCGCCCTCCTGCCTCGTGGCCTCCTTGTTACGTCTCCGACTTCATCTCCAAGTCTTCTGGTTTGCTTTTGGTCCAAGAAAGATCATCGCGAAGGTCTCCGTTTGGTATTCCTTTTCTGCAAAACTCTAAATAGGCAAAACAACATAAACTGGCACTGGGCCTTCGGTTAATAGGTTAGTCCCAAAAATAATATAAAAGAGCATATTAAAGCCCATTGAACATCCAAAATAGATAATATAATAACATGGAACAATCAAAAATTATAGATAGGTTGGAGACGTATCGAACTCCATCCGAGATTTGGTCAAGGAGGGAGACATAGAGATTTGCAAAATACATACAGATCTAAATGTGGCAGACCTGTTGGCTAAGCCTCTTCCACAAGCAAAACATGATCAGCACCAAGACTCCATGGGTGTTAGATTCATCACAATGTAATCTGGATTATTGACTCTAGTACAAGTGGGAGACTGACGGAAATATGCCTTAAAGGCAATAATATAGTTGTTATTTTATATTTCCTTATTCATGATAAATTTTTATTATTCATGCTAGAATTGTACTACTCGAAAACTTGATACATGTGTCAATACATAGACAAAACATTGTGTCCCTAGTATGCCTCTACTAGACTAGCTTGTAGATCAAAGATGGTTAAGTTTCCTAGCCATGGACATGTGTTGTCATTTGATGAACGGGATCACATCATTAGTGGAATGATGTGATGGACAATACCCATCCGTTGGCTTAGGATAATGATCGTTCAATTTTATTGCTACTGCTTTATTCATGTCGTGTATATATATATATATATATATATATATATATATATATATATATATATATATATATATATATATATATATATTCCTCCGACTATGAGATTATGCAACTCCCGGACATCCAATGAATGCCTTGTGTGCTATCAAACGTCACAATGTAACTCGGTGATTATAAATATGCTCTACAGGTATCTTCGAAGGTGTTTGTTGGGTTGGCATAGATCGAGATTAGGATTAGTCACTCTGAGTATCGGAGAGGTATCTCTGGGCCCTATCGGTAATGCACATCATATAAAGCCTAGCAAGAAATGTGGCTAATGAGTTAGTTGCGGGACGATGCATTATAGAACGAGTAAAGAGACTTGATGGTAATGAGAATGAACTAGGTATGGAGATACCGATGATCAAATCTTGGGCAAGTAACATACCGATGACAAAGGGAATAACGTATGTTGACATTGTGGTTCGACCGATAAAGATCTTCATAGAATATGTGGGAACCAATATGAGCATCCAAGTTCCTCTATTGGTTATTGACCGGAGAGGTGTCTCGGTCATGTCTACATAGTTCTCGAACCCGTAGGGTCCGCACGCTTAACGTTCGATGACGATATGTATTATATGAGTTATGTGTTCTGGTGACCGAAGGTTCTTCGGAGCCCCAGATGAGATCACGGACATGACGATGAGTCTCTAAATGGTCGAGAGGTAAATATTGATATATTGGAAGGTTGTATTCGGACACTGGAAGGGTTCCAGAGTGTATCGGGTACATACCGGAGTACCGGAGGGGTTACCGGAACCCCCCGGTGGAAGATATGGGCCATATGGGCCATAGGAGGGAGGCACACCAGCCCACAAGGGGCTGGCGCGCCCCCCACCAGGGGGAAACCGAATTGGACAAGGGGTGCCCCCCCCTTTCCTTCTCCTACTACCTCTCCTTCCCCTTTCCCCCTCCGGTAAAAGGAATGGGGGTTGATACGTCTCCGCCGTATCTATAATTTTTTATTGTTCCATGCCAATATTCTTCAACTTTCATATACTTTTGGCAACTTTTTATACTATTTTTGGGACTAACATATTGATCCAGTGCCCAGTGCCAGTTCCTGTTTGTTGCATGTTTTATTTTTCACAGAAAACCAATATCAAACGGAGTCCAAATGGGATAAAAACGGACGGAGAATTATTATGGAATATTTGGGATTTTCCAGAGGAAGAATCAACGCGAAACGGTGTCCGAGGTGGCCACGAGATAGTGGGGCGTGCCCCAGGAGGCAGGCGCGCCCTGGCCTCTCGTGGGCCACCTGTAAGGCGGTTGATGACCTTCTTTTGCCGCAAGAAAGCTAATTTTACGAGAAAAATCTGGGCGAAAGATTCACCCCAATCGGAGTTACGAATCTCCAGATATAAAGGAAACGATGAAGGGGTAGAATCAGGGAACGCAGAAACAGAGAGATAGATCCAATCTCGGAGGGGCTCTCGCCCCTCCCAAGCCATGGGAGCCAAGGACCAGAGGGAAACCCTTCTCCCATCTAGGTAGGATGTTAAGGAAGAAGAAGAAGAAGGGGGGCTCTCTCTCCCTTGCTTCCGGTGGCGCCGGAGCACTGTCGGGGGCCATCATCATCACCGCGATCTTCACCAACACCGTCGTCATCTTCACCAACATCTCCATCACCTTCCCCCTTCTATATTCAGCAGTCTACTCTCCCGCATACCGTTGTACCCTCTACTTGAACATGGTGCTTTATGCATCATATTACTTTCCAATGATGTGTTGCCATCCTATGATGTCTGAGTAGATTTTCGTTGTCCTATCGGTGATTGATGAATTGCTATGATTGGTTTGAGTTGCATGTTTTATTATTGGTGCTGTCCTATTGTAACCTCAGTGTCGCGCAAGCGTGAGGGATTACCGCTGTAGGGTGTTGCAATGCATTCATGATTTGCTTATAGTGGGTTGCGTGAGTGACTGAAACACAAACCCGAGTAATTAGGTTGTTGCGTATGGGATAAAGAGGACTTGATGCTTTAATGCTATGGTTGGGTTTTACCTTAATGATCTTTAGTAGTTGTGGATGCTTGCTAGAGTTCCAATCATAAGTGCATATGATCCAAGAAGAGAAAGTATGTTAGCTTATGCCTCTCCCTCAAATAGAATTGCAATAGTGATTACCGGTCTAGTAACATAGTCAATTGCCTAGGGACAATTTCACAACTCCTACCACCACTTTTCCACACTCTCTATATTTATTTTCTTGCATCTTTATCTAAACAGCCCCTAGCTTTTATTTACGTGTTCTTTATTATCTTGCAAAGCTATCCAACAACACCTACAAAGTACTTCTTCTTTCATACTTGTTTGAGGTAAAGCGAACATCAAGCGTGCGTAGAGTCGTATCAGTGGCCGATAGGACTTGAGAGAGTATTTGTTCTACCTTTAGCTCCTCGTTGGGTTTGACACTCTTACTTATCGAAAGAGGCTACAACTATCCCGTATACTTGCGGGTTATCAAGACATTTTTCTGGCGTCGTTGCCGGGGAGTCATAGCGTGGGGTGAATATTCTCGTGTGTGCTTGTTTGCTTTATCACTAAGTAATTTTCATTTGCTGTTCTTAGTTGTTTTCTATCTTTAGTTATGGGTAGGAAACACAAAATACCAAAAAAATTAGTTGTACCTACTACACCAATGGTTGAAGAACCACTCAAAATCTATCGCACTCCTGAAGCTTTTTACTTGGATCATCTTCGATCCCTTTGTGCTCATGCTGAAACCCCAACTAGCTTAGTTGAGGGCAAAACTTTAGATGAGCATGCTTGTTATGTGCGACACCGTATATCTGAAAAAGGGAAACTATTATGGGATCAAATTCAACGTTTGCAACGCTATGCTTGGAATTTATGTGAAATATATGATATTACTTGTTGTTCTGAAAACCCTAAGAAACACCTTCCCTACCAATGTGAGTTTGATAATGGGATTGTATCTTCATATGCTAAGGGTGTTTATAATTACTATGATGTTCAACAAATTGAAGAATTTGTTGCTTTTAAGGGTGCTTATGAAATTGTTTCTTTGATTGAAAAGTATGATGCTACTCTCTACAAATCTGAAAACTTTGCCATATTTCAATATTGTTATGATAATTATGCTTCTAATGCCTATATTAAACCATATATTGAGGACTTCTCTGCTGTCCAAGAAGAGAATAATATTTTGCAGGAAGCTATGGAAGAAGAAATTGATGAAACTGTGAGCTTGTTGGATGAAAAAGATGATGAGGAGAGTGAAGAACAAAAGGAGGAAGAGCGAATTAGCTACCCGTGCCCACCTTCTAATGAGAGTAACTCTTCAACTCATACATTGTTTAATTTCCCTTCATGCTTACCGAAGGATGATTGCTATGATGATTACTATGATGATTGCTATGATGATTATTATGATCCCTTGAATTTGTTTGAAATATCCCTCTTTGATGATGTTTGCTATGCTTGTGGCCAAGATGCCAATATGAATTATGATTATGGAGATGAACTTGCTATAGTTCCTTATGTTAAACATGAAATTGTTGATATTGCACCCATGCATGATAGTCCTATTATCTTTTTGAATTCTCCCTACTACACTTTATCGGAGAAGTTTGTGCTTATTAAGGATTATATTGATGGGTTGACTTTCACCATTGCACTTGATGATTTTGTTAGATATAATATGCATGTGCTTGCTGCTCCTACTTCCAATTATTATGAGCGAGGAACTACATCTCCGCCTCTTTATGTTTCCAACACGATAGAATTGCAAGAAACTACTTATACTATGTATTGGCCTTTACTTTGTGTGCATGAATTGTTCTTTTATGACATGCCGATGCATAGGAAGAGAGTTGTACTTTGTTGTTGCATGATATATGTTACTTTGTGCTCACTACTAAATTACAAATCATTGTTAATTAAAATTGGCTTTGATATACCCTGGGATCCGGGTGGATCCATTACTTGAGCACTATATGCCTAGCTTAATGGCTTTAAAGAAAGCGCTGCCTGGGAGACAACCCGGAAGTTTTAGAGAGTCATTTAAGAGTCATTTATTTCTGTTGAGTGCTTTCATATAGTTTAAAAACAAAAAATAAAGAGGGGAACCTAAAAACTTTTCAAAAAGGAAAGTGAAAGTAAGAAAGACAAGCATTGTTGAAGTGGGAGCTAGCCTTGAACTTTGTTCATGCTCACGGAAACTTCGTGAATCTTTATTACAGAAACTTTTCAACAAAAATAATTATCCCCTTGTATAATTCCATTTTTTTATAAAAATAATGTGCCAAGGTTTGCCTTTAGGATGTTTACAATGCTTGTTGGTTTGTACGGTGCAGGACAGAAACTTTGGTTGTAGTGTCCGATTTTACATTTTGCCTGGAACGTCAAATGGTTCTGATTCCTTCTGCGTTGTCTTTATATACAACTTGTTTATTTTTCCTAATTTTGGTAGAATTTTTGGGGTAAGATAAGTATGGTGGATGTTCAGATTGCTACAGATTGTTCTGTTTTTCACAGATTATGTTTTTGATGCATAGTTTACTTGTTTTGATGAAACTATAAATTTATATAAGTGGATTAAGCCATGGAAAATCTATATTACAGTAGACATAATGCAAAAACAAGATATGAATTGGTTTTCTACAGTACTTCGAGTGGTGATTTTCTTTATTATACTAACGGATCTTACCGAGGTTTCTGTTGAAGTTTTGTGTGGATGAAGTGTCTAAACGATGAGGTCTCGATATGAGGAAAAGGAAGAGAGGCAAGAGCTCAAGCTTGAGGATGCCCGAGGCACCCCAAGTAAATATTCAAGGAGACTCAAGCGTTTAAGCTTGGGGATGCCCCGGAAGGCATCCCCTCTTTCTTCAACAAGTATCGGTATGTTTTGGTATTCGTTTCGTTTATGCATTATGTGCAAGTCTTGGAGCGTCTTTTGCATTTAGTTTTCACTTTTCTTTTATGCACCATGCTGGTATGAGATAGTCCTTTGTTGATTTATAGAATGCTCATTGCACTTCACTTAAATCTTTTGAGTATGGCTTTATAGAATGCTTCATATGCTTCACTTATATCATTTGAAGTTTGGATTGCCTGTTTCTCTTCACATAGAAAACTACCATTTGTAGAATGCTCTTTTTCTTCACTTATATTTGTTAGAGCGTGGGCATATCTTTTTTAGAAAGAATTAAACTCTCTTGCTTCACTTATATCAATTTAGAGAGATGACAGGAATTGGTCATTCATATGGTTAGTCATAAAATCCTACATAAACTTATAGATCGCTCAATATGATATGTTTGATTCCTTGCAATAGTTTTGCAATATAAAGATGGTGATATTAGAGTCATGCTAGTGGGTGGTTGTGGATTGTAGAGACACTTGTGTTGAGGTTTGCAAGTCCCATAGCATGCACGTATGGTAACCGTTGTGTGACAAATTTGAAGCATGGGGTGTTTCTATGATTGTCTTCCTTATGAGTGGCAGTCGGGGACGAGTGATGGTCTTTTCCTACCAATCTATCCCCCTAGGGGCATGTGTAGTAGTACTTTGCTTCGTGGGCTAATAAACTTTTGCAATAAGTATATGAGTTCTTTATGACAAATGTGAGTCCATGGATTATACGCTCTTTTACCTTTCCATCATTGTTAGCCTCTTCGGTACCGTGCATTGCCCTTTCTCACCTCGAGAGTTGGTGCAAACTTGCCGGTGCATCCAAACCCCGTGATATGATACGCACTATCACACATAAGCCTCATTATATCTTCCTCAAGACAGCCACCATACCTACCTATCATGGCATTTCCATAGCCATTCCGAGATATATCGCCATCCAACTTCCATCATCATCATATACATGACTTAAGCATTTATTGCCATATTGCTT
This sequence comes from Triticum aestivum, assembly GCF_018294505.1. Taxonomy (NCBI): domain Eukaryota; kingdom Viridiplantae; phylum Streptophyta; class Magnoliopsida; order Poales; family Poaceae; genus Triticum; species Triticum aestivum. The sequence goes on along the minus strand of NC_057804.1, from coordinate 406,388,932 downwards.
TGCATGATCGTAAGATAGCTAGCATGATGTTTTCATGGCTTGTCCGTTTTTTGATGTCATTGCTATGCTAGATCATCGCACATCCCAGTAAACCGCCGGAAGCATTCATATAGAGTCATATCTTTGTTCTAGTATCGAGTTGTAATATCGAGTTGTAATATCGAGTTGTAAGTAAATAAAAGTGTGATGATCATCATTATAGAGCATTGCCCCATAAAAAAAGAAAAATAAAAAAAATAAAAAAGGAAAGGCCAAAGAAGCCTAAATAAAAAAGGGGGCCAAAGAAGCCCACCCAAAAAGAAAAAAAAGAAAAAAAGAAAAAAAAGAAAAAGAAAAGGGGCAATGTTACTATCCTTTTTCCACACTTGTGCTTCAAAGTAGCGCCATGTTCTTCATATAGATTGTCTCCTATGTTGTCACTTTCATATACTAGTGGGAATTTTCATTATAGAACTTGGCTTGTATATTCCAACGATGGGCTTCCTCAAATGCCCTAGGTCTTCATGAGCAAGCAAGTTGGATGCACACCCACTTAGTTTATTTTGTTGAGCTTTCATACATTTATATCTCTTAGTGCATCCGTTGCATGGCAGTCCCTAATCCTCACATTGACATCAATTGATGGGCATCTCCATAGCCTGTTGATTAGTCGCGTCGATGTGAGACTTTCTCCTTTTTTGTATTCTCCATATAAACCTCCACCATTATATTCTATTCCACCTATAGTGTTGTATCCATGGCTTGCGCTCATGTATTGCGTGAGGGTTGAAAAAGCTGAAGCGCGTTAAAAAGTATGAACCAATTGCTCGGCTCGTCATCGGGGTTGTGCATAATGGGAGCATTTTGTGTGACGAAAATGAAGCATGGCCAAACTATATGATTTTGTAGGGATAAGCTTGCTTTGGCCTTGTTGTTTTGAAAAGACATGATTGCTTTATTGGTACGCTCGAAGTATTATTATTTTTTATGTCAAATGATAGACTATTGCTTCGAATCACTCGTGTCTTAATATTCATGCCATGATTAGACATATGATCAAGATTATACTAGGTAGCATTCCACATCAAAAATTATCTTTTTTATCATTTACCTACTCGAGGACAAGCAGGAATTAAGCTTGGGGATGCTGATACGTCTCCGTCGTATCTATAATTTTTGATTGTTCCATGCCAATATTCTTCAACTTTCATATACTTTTGGCAACTTTTTATACTATTTTTGGGACTAACATATTGATCCAGTGCCCAGTGCCAGTTCCTGTTTGTTGCATGTTTTATGTTTCACAGAAAACCAATATCAAACGGAGTCCAAACGGGATAAAAACGGACGGAGAATTATTTTGGAATATTTGGGATTTTCCGGAGGAAGAAATAATGTGAAACGGTGTCCGAGGTGGCCACGAGATAGGGGGGCGCGCCCCAGGGAGGCAGGCACGCCCTGGCCTCTCGTGGACCACCCGTAAGGCGGTTGATGCCCTTCTTTTGTCGCAAGAAAGCTAATTTTACGAGAAAAATCTGGGTGAAAGATTCACCCCAATATGAGTTACGGATCTCCAGATATAAAGGAAACGGTGAAGGGGTAGAATCAGGGAACGCAGAAACAGAGAGATAGATCCAATCTCGGAGGGGCTCTCGCCCCTCCCAAGCCATGGGAGCCAAGGACCAGAGGGGAAACCATTCTCCCATCTAGGGAGGAGGTCAAGGAAGAAGAAGAAGAAGGGGGGATCTCTCCCCCTTGCTTCCGGTGGCACCGAAGCGCTGCCGGGGGCCATCATCACCGCGATCTTCACCAACACCGTCGTCATCTTCAGCAACATCTCCATCACCTCCTCCCTTCTATATTCAGCGGTCCACTCTCCCGCATCCCGTTGTACCCTCTACTTGAACATGGTGCTTTATGCTTCATATTATTTTCCAATGATGTGTTGCCATCCTATGATGTCTGAGTAGATTTTTGTTGTCCTATCGGTGATTGATGAATTACTATGATTGGTTTGAGTTGCATGTTTTATTATTGGTGCTGTCCTATTGTGCCCTCCGTGCCACGCAAGCGTGAGGGATTACCGCTGTAGGGTGTTGCAATGCATTCATGATTTGCTTATAGTGGGTTGCGTGAGTGACTGAAACACAAACCGGAGTAAGTAGGTTGTTGCGTATGGGATAAAGAGGACTTGATGCTTTAATGCTATGGTTGGGTTTTACCTTAATGATCTTTAGTAGTTGCAGACGCTTGCTAGAGTTCCAATCATAAGTGCATATGATCCAAGAAGAGAAAGTATGTTAGCTTATGCCTCTCCCTCAAATAGAATTGCAATAGTGATTACCGGTCTAGTAACATAGTCAATTGCCTAGGACAATTTCACAACGCCTACCACCACTTTTCCACACTCGCTATATTTACTTTCTTGCATCTTTATCTAAACAGCCCCTAGCTTTTATTTACGTGTTATTTATTATCTTGCAAAGCTATCCAACAACACCTACAAAGTACTTCTAGTTTCATACTTGTTCTAGGTAAAGCGAATGTCAAGTGTGCGTAGAGTCGTATCAGTTGCCGATATGACTTGAGAAAGTATTTGTTCTACCTTTAGCTCCTCGTTGGGTTCGACACTCTTACTTATCGAAATAGGCTACAACTATCCCGTATACTTGTGGGTTATTAGGGGTGTCGGGGGTTGGGTGCGACATATGCCAATGTATGGTTTATCATGGTGGGAGCGAGTAGAACGTCGTCGGTGCCTGGAAGCGGGATAAGGCGTAGACACATACGCCGGCGAACTTTACCCAGGTTGGGTGCTCTCCCTGGAGATAATACCCCTACTCCTGCTCTGCGGGGTCTCCGCACGATCACTAAGGCACTAGTGATACAAGTTGCTCCTTGAGCTGTGTCTAGAGGTAGTAGAAGGCAAGGCTAGCTCTTCCCTGCCCTAGGTAACTAGCTAGTTCTATCAGAGTTGGAACCCTTTGCATGGCTGCCCTGGGGGTTTATATAGGCCTACCCCCCAGGGGTACAATGGTAATCCATCCGGGTCCTGGGCCCGACTGTCAGTGTCTCCGGCCTCCGGCTTCTCCACCGACTACTGGGTCCCGCCGTCTGGTGGGTCCCGCCGACTGGTTGGTGGCTGCTCGTTGTAGCCGTGCCGTCAGTGACGAGGGCTTGGTCATCTCAGCGTGGCTACAGTCCCGCCGCCTAGTGGGAGATCACTGTAGCCACACCTGGTCTCATCAGCTTAATGGCATGCTTGCCTCAGGGCAAGGGACGGCCGCCTGCTGGAGGCCGTCCCTTCCCGAGTCTGACTGATTGGGCTTCCGCCGTCTTCTACGGCGTCACTACCCGATAGGGCCCTCCGCCGGCACGCTGTACTGACAGGTCATCGTGGGGAACAGGACTCCGCCTGCCCTGGGCGATGTCAGGGGGGACATGGCACAGTGCCACACCGTGCGGAGATCTCCGCCTGTACGGGGCACTGTAGGCATGCTCACCCTGGGATTTGGGGGCGACGTGCTTCACTGCAGCCACGCTCTACCTTGTACAGTCGATGGGGGCCCAGACTCTGAGGGCGTCGAGTGGCCGCCCTCTCTGGGAGCCGGTCTGCTGGAGCCGGCCGCTCTCAGGGCCGTCTTCTGGTGCTTGGCCATCCTCCGGTGGCCGGCCTCTGAGCCAGCCGACCCCCGGAGGGCGGAGCTTTTAGCTGGGGTCATTATGGGACGAAGCCGGCCCAAACTTTTGATATGCCAAGGGACTCGGGTGAGGCTACTCGTGGCCCATTACTCCGATAGTAGTCCCCGAAGCCGGTGAGGCGTCGTGGTCGTGGGGCCGTGAAGACTTAGCGGCTTCCCCACTCACCGGGCTCCAGGAGAGTGCTTTGATCCGCCTTGCGGTGTGCCGGCATCTTGACCCATCTCGCAGCGCGCCGGCCTCTGAGGCCGGCTTCAACAAGGCGGGATCGCCGGCCAATTTTGAACTTCAAGGCGGGAGAACAGCTGGCGTGCCTGCTAAGCTTCCTCAGGACGCTGCCCGTCGCTAGAGCGCCACGCGGCACCCGCCAGCCCGGCCAGCCTGCCAACCCACGCTCCCCATGGGACGTGATAGTGGGTCGGGCCCGCCACTACCGGGCCTCGGCGTGCGGGCGGATCTGCTGTGCCGAGGCGAACGGTTGCGATTCCCGCGGCCATTCACGGCATAGTAAGTTCGCGCGGCAAACGTGGGGTCGTGGGGGCGTGGGCGCAGTTAATCCCACGTCCCACGCCCCGTCCCCTCGGCTTCATAGCCCAAGGGCTATAAGTAGGGGGAGAGAGGGGTGCGGCGGGGCACGCGTGCCCCCTCCCACTCCTTCTTATTCCGCTCGCTCTCCTCACCACTGTTGTTGTCGCTGCTTCTTGCTTGTCGTGGTGCTGCTGCCGCCGCCGCCGCTGCGCTCTTGCCCCTCCCGCAGCCCCGCCCAAAGCCATGGCGCGCGATAAGGGCGGCGACTGTGACGGCTCCACGGTCATCGAAGACCACATCACCTTCCTCCGGGACACGTGCCGGATGCCCAGCGCGGCATTTGTCAAGGTGTGGGTGCCGCCGGAGGCGGAGATCTCTCCGGCGCCGAGGGGGAACGAGCGGGTCATCTTCCGCTTGCACTTCCTTCGCGGCTTCGCCCTTCCGGCGAGCGACTTCCTCCGCTCGTTCCTCAACTTCAACCATCTCCAACCTCACCACCTGACGCCCAATGTCGTGACCTTGCTTTTCGCCTTGGTCACGGCATGCGAGGGCTACATCGGCATCCTCCCCACAATCGAGTTGTTGGGAGCGTTCTTCTACGGGAAGCTAGGCACCTCCGCCAAGGATACGGTGGACGAGTGCGGTGGCTATATCGCCGTGCGCCAGCCGGTGAAAAGGAACGCCTTCCCCGTCATCAAGCTGGCCCAATCAGTGAAGATGTGGCAGCAGTCCTTTTTCTACGTTGAGAACGTAGATCCGGCTGCCGACTTCCTCAACCTGCCACCCTACAAGGCCCCCCCACCCCACCGGGCTTCGGCCCAACTGGGGGTACAAGCCGAAGCCGATGTCAGCGGACGCGGCGGCCGCCATCGGCCGACTCCGAGTGCTCCAGGAGTCGGAGGGCCTCGTGGCCTCCGACCTCCTCGTTGCCTTCATCGAGCGCCGGATCCTCCCGCTCTAGAGCCACTCTCATCCGATCTTCTGGATGGGCGGACACCGCGACCCGTGCTGGCTGTGCATGAAAGAGATGCCACCTGCTAAGGTCGCGCGGATGGTGAACGAGATCTCCGACCTCAAGGTGTAGGAGGGTGACTAGTGGTATGGGAAGCGGCCGTACTCCCGCGACAATCCACCGCCTGCCGTAAGTCCCTTGATTTTCTTCCTTTAGGTCCATCTTTTAGTCTTGCTCTTTTTGTGATTCGGCTCCTCTCTGGAGCACAGATTTATATGTCTGCGGCGGCCGCCGCCATTGTGGGGCCGGGTGGTGACTACCAGACGGACAGGGCAGTGAGTGACGAGGATGACCCCGACTTGGGGGCAGCCGCCTTGGGGGCAGCCGCCTTGGCGGACGAGGCAATAGGCGGCGGCGGAGCAGGCGGCTCCGAGGAAGGGACGGCGTGGAGACCTGGCCTGAAGATGATGATGACGAAGAAAAGCCGCGCCCCGCTCGGAGTTCAGCCAACACTGGCGCCAGCCCCTCTACTGGGCCGCCCGCCCGTGGCGGCAAGCGCAAGCGGAAGCAAGGCGCTGCCCTGTTCGGCAGCGCGCCGAAGAAAGCCAAGAATCCGGCCGCGGCGACCAGGCGGCAAGAGGCCGCAGCCAAGGCGGCCAAGTACCAGAGGCAGCCGAAGGTGCCGGTCATGGTATCGACGTAAGTATCTTTCTCTTGCCTTCACCTCTTTTGCTGATCCGGCCTAAAATAAATTCTTTGTCGTGTCTTCACATCTCAGGGCCCCGCTCACCCTCGAGAAGTCAGGCGCTGCCTCAATCATCAGGTCGGCGATGACCGCCTCCACCAGCCGGCGGATCGACCCGGCCGCCGACCTCCGGGAGGCGAGAGAGCGGAACACGCAGGAGGCGCGTGATGAAGAAGTCGACCGCCTGGCGAAGGCGGAGGCGGACAAGGCCGCAGCCTCCGCGGCAAGGAGGCTGGCGCGGGCGGAGGCCGAAGCCGCGGAGAGGGAGCGGCTCACGGAGGCCGCGCGTCGCCAGGGGCCGCTGCTCGTGACGCCACTAAACACCGCGCCACCTCCGCCGGAGTTCGAAGCGACGACCGGGGGAGCCGGCGATGAGCATCCGGTCATGGAGAGGGAGGGCGGCGACGTGGCCATGCCTGACAGCTTCGTGCCGCCGCCGCCACCGACTAGCGAAACGCGAGTCGAGCAGCCGGCCGAGCCGCCAGTGCTGCCGGCCGAGAACGTGGTGGTAACAGACCTAACTCCTCAGGTCCGCACACCCGTACGTCGTCATCTTGAAAAGGCGGCCTCGGCGCCGCGACCGCTGGAGACCGGAGCCATGAGCTCGTCGGTTCCCGACACCGAAGCATCCAGCACCGCACCAACCGGCTGGGTACGTGGAGGCGGGACGGGCACCCTGAACCAGGCGCCCCTCGACATCCAGGCCAAGCTCCGGGCTGAGGTCGAAGCCCTCAGGCGCTGCAACGAGGCGTTTCTAGATTCGCGAGTAGCCATCCGCGTAAGCCTCCTGCTTCTTCTTTACTTTGATCTTCTATCGTCCTTCGTGGGGGCGCGCCAGCGCACCCACTGGGTGTAGTCCCCAAGTTTCGGGCCGGCTGCTAAGCAGGCAGTCCGGAACTTCATCTTGTCGGAGTTAAGTGTTGATCTTGTCTGATATTCCCCTCTGCAGGACTACCACAACCTCCGTGCAGTCGCCTACAACTCCAGGGTCCAGGAGCTGGAGAGGCAGACCGGCCATCTGTCCGAGAGCCGGAGTGAGCTTTAATTCCTTTCTTCTACGGGGGCGCGCCAGCGCACCCGCGGGGTGTAGTCCCCGAGGTTCGGGCCGACTGCTGAGCAGTCAGGCCGAATCTCCCCGGCTTGTGCATCCCTCTTTGTTATTTGACTGATATTCTTCCTTCTCTTTCTTTTTTCAGAGGCCAACATTGTCTTGCAGCAGCAGCTGGGCGAAGCCAACACCGACCTGCGCGGCAAGGAGGCGGAGTGCAGCAAGCTGGCTGAGGAACGAGACCGACTGGTCACCCAGCTCGCCGAGCAGGCGGAGGCCCTCAAGGCGGCCCAGCAGGAGGCGAAGACGAAGGAGGCCGACCTCCTCGCCGAGTTTGAGGTCGAGCGCTCCGCCTGGGCCGACAAGGAAGCCCAGATGACAGCCTGCTTCAGCGGCATCGAAGACTTGGTCGATGGTGAGCTTTGTTTTCTTTGTTTCTTGCATTGAGCTGCCGGCCCTTATCTAGGCCAATTCCTTGTTTATAACTTTGCCTTTTTCTTTCCTCTTGCCCAACAAGACTTCTTCCCGTGCCACTCTGTTGCCGTGATCCAAATGATCGAGGCTTAGCACGAAGAGCGGAGGGCGGAGGGCGTGCAGATCGCCGTTGATGCCCCCTCGACTCTCGGCGAGCAGATCCTCAGCATCCAGGCCCGCCTTTGGCCTGCCCACCAAATATTGTGCCGCCTTCAGCGTATCGGCGCCCAGGCGGTCTCTTCCCTCTGGCCAGGCTTACCGGCCCCACGCACCCCAAGCCGAACTGCCGACTGGATGGAGGTGGCGGCCGGCCGCCTGGAAGCCTGGAAAGGCTTGGCAGCCCGGGTAGGAGCGCGATGGGCCTTGGAATTCGTCAAGGCGTGGTACCTTGGGCTAGATCTAGCCTAGTTAACGATGTTCCGGCTGGAGGCGCATGAGGAGCTAGCGGTGGTGGAAGCCGAGCTCATCAACAGGGCGGCGGCGATCGCCGACTTCACCGACACCAGTGTCTTCGTCCAGGAGGTGGTCGAGGAAGGCGCCGAAGCGCCGCAGGAATGGCTCGGGCTGAACACGGAGAACAGTGAGGATTCAGCTAAAGTCATCGACTCCAGTGATGAAGGGGAAGAAGGGGAGGAGGAGGAGGAGGAGGATGAGGAGGAGAGTGACGTTGACCTGCCGGAGGTCGGGGCGGACGGCCAGCCCCAGCCTGACCGGGCCTTAAGTAACGAGCCGCGCACCAAAGCGCCGACTGTAACTGGAGACGGCCAGGCGGGGATCGACCAGCCGCCCATTCCTCCGACGGGCGCCACTGACCCCGTCATCCAGCCCTCCGCCATCCCGACTGCCGCTGCCGACTCTTCTGCCCAGACGGAGCCGCCCGCCACATCAGGCGGCACAGCCGACTCCAGTGTTCAGCCAGAGCCTTCCGCCGCGCCAAACGGCACCTCCCAGACGGAGCCTTCTGCTGCACCAACCGGCACTGCCCAGTCGGAGCCTTCTGCCGCTCCTTAGGATTTTCCCTTTTCCCCTGTTTGCTAGAGTCTTGGACAATCTTGGTTAAATTTCACAATTCCACCCGCGGGGTGTATGTTCGAACTTTGTTTGAATGCCGGCCAGTAGGCCTTTATCCATGTAAATATTCTTTCACTGTTTATGCTTGTTGTGCCGACTTCTAACTTTTCTTGCCCTTTTGCTCCTTGGGTTTTTCCTTTGCTGCCCTCCCTTGGCTATCCTCTTGCCAGCCAAGCAACCGCTCTGCGGACTATGGCTGGGTTGAGTACTTAGCTGTTTGTGGGAGGGCTAGTACTTAGCTATTCAGAGCGTTGGTAATAAAAGCAGAAGCCGGCCGACCGACTGCTCGACAGCCGGACGACTAGGTGCGATGCCGGCTTCCACTATATGCGTTTCTTCCTTAGTCGTTTTTTGTGCGGGGCACTGTTTTGCAACCCCTGCCCACCATGCAGTTGCTCTGCGAGCTGTGGCTTCTGACAAAGGAAGTTTTTGGTGCCGACACACTACTTGCCCGGCTGCAGGAGGCAGCATATAGCAGAAGGCGGCGAGCCTCCGGGCCGACTGGTCGAACCCGGTGCCAGGCGGAAAATAAAACTATACATACTCATAGGCATAACACTTATCATATAGATAAAAAGAGGGTAGTCCCCGAGCTCTTCTCTGGGGACCCGGAGTCTTTATACATAGTACAAAAGGTAGCATGATACATACTGCTTTCAACTGTAAAACCTTTGGAGGAGGTTTGCGTTCCATGGCCTCTCCGTCTCTTTGCCTGAATCATCTCTCTTGCACGCTCTGGGCTTCTGGGCATCGATCAGATAGTAGGAATCATTGCCCAGTACCTTGCTGATGATGAAAGGGCCTTCCCAAGGTGCCGAGAGCTTGTGCTGTCCGGCTGTTTGCTGGATCAGCCGGAGCACAAGGTCTCCCTCCAGGAAGGATCTTGGCTTCACCTTACGGTTGTAGTATCGTCACAGACTCTGCTGGTAGATGGCTGACCGGCTGAGTGCCAACAGCCGGCCTTCCTCCAGCAAGTCGACACCATCTTCTCGTGCCTCCTTGGCATCCGCCTCGGTGTACATGGTGACTCTTGAGGAGTCGAACTCGATGTCTGTCAGGATGAAAGCTTTGGCACCATAGACGAGGAAGAAGGGCGTGAAGCCGGTTGACTTGTTTGGAGTTGTGCGCAAGCTCCAGAGGACAGCTGGCAGCTCATCGAGCCAGCAGCCGGTTGAACGCTCTAGAGGCTCGACCAGTCGGGGCTTGAGGCCGGACAGAATGAGGCCGTTTGCACGCTCAACTTGGCCATTTGACTACGGGTGGGCGACGGATGCTAAGTCCAGACGAATGCCCTGTGTTGCGCAGAAACGAGCCAAGGATCCTTTGGCAAAGTTGGTGCCATTGTCGGTGATGATGCTATGTGGTATGTTGTATCGCGTGGTGATGTCGGCGATGAAGGTCACGACAGTCGGCCCATTCAGCTTCTTGATTGGTTTTGCCTCTATCCACTTTGTGAACTTGTCCACAGCGACAAGCAAATGAGTCATGCCACCACGGGCCGTCTTGAATGGTCCTACCATATCCAGCCCCCAAACAGCAAAGGTCCAGGCTATGGGAATGGTCTTGAGTGCAGAAGCCAGCAGATGTGGCTTGGAGCGGAACCTCTAGCACCCTTGACACTTTTGAACTAGTTCTTTGGCCTCTTCTAGAGCAGTCGGCCAAAAGAATCCATGACGGAAAGCCTTGGCCACAAGTGATCTTGAAGCCGCGTGGTGGCCGCATTCGCCTTGGTGGATATCCCTAAGTATTGCTTGGCCTTGGTCCGGCTCCACGAAGCGCTGATAAACCCCGGTGACGCTTCGTCGCACTAGCTCTCTGTTGACTATGGTGTAAGCTGCTGCCCGTCGTTGCACTTGTCGGGCCGAGATCTCATCAGTCGGCAGCTCTTTATTCACCAGGAACTTGAGGATTGGCTGAGCCCAAGATGGCACTGCAATTTCTTCGACTGCCACCACTACAACTTGTATGAGGGCGGTTGGGCCGGGAGGCGGCGGGTTGGCAGCTGCTTCCGCCTGCTGTGCTGAAGAAGTCCCCAGGCCGACTGCTGAAGTCCCCGGGCCGGGCTCTGGAGTCCTCGAGCCGGGTGCAGCTGCAGCAGTCCCTGGGTCGCCTGCCGAAATCCCCGTGCCGGCCTCTGGGACTGTCAAGTCGGATTCGACTGTTTCGGGAGGGGCCGGCACAAAGATGGAATCTGATTCAGGGGACGGCTTGACAGACAGCTTGAGAAGGCGGGCGTAGGGTGACGCCGGCTGGTATTGCTTGTCGGGTGGAGCCAATCCGTGCCAAGGCATCCACTTGCTCATTGTCGTTTCTTGGCATGTGGAGGAACTCGCATCCGTCAAAGTATCCACTGAGTTGCTGCACGAGGAAGCGGTAGCTGGCCATGTTTACATCCTTAGCATCCCAGTCGCCTGACGACTGCTGGACCACCAAGTCGGAGTCACCATAGCACATGATCCAACGGATGCCGAGTTCCTTGGCAAGGCGGAGCCCGTGTATGAGTGCCTCGTACTTAGCTACGTTGTTGGAGGCGGCGAAGTGGACTTGCAGCATGTATCTGAGTTTGTCGCCCTTGGGAGAGGTGAGGACGACGCCGACTCCCAGACCGGTGTGCATTTTTGAACCATCAAAATGCATCCGCCAATGGGTGGAGTCTGGTGCAGGCGGCAAATACTGGGTCTCGGCCCAGTCGACAAGGAAGTCGGCCAGCACTTGTGACTTGATGGTGGTGCGAGGCTGGTAGTAGATGGTGTAAGGGGCCAGATCAATAACCAACTTGGCCACTCGGCCAGACGCGTCTCGACTTCCAATGATCCCGGCAAGCGAGCCATGCAGACGACGGTTATTGGGTGCTCTTGAAAGTAAGGCTTCAACTTCTTGGCGGCAAATGCACGTCGTAGCACATCCTCTGGTAATGTGGGTAGTTTTGCTTGGAGGCGGACAGTACTTTTCTCAAGTAATACACCGGTCTCTAGACCGGCAATGCTCTGTCCTCCTCCTTGCGCTCTACCACCATGACTATGCTGACAACCCGACTGGTGGCTGCGATGTAGAGGAGCATGGGCTCCTTCTTAGTTGGAGCCACTAGGATAGGTGGGGTGGCCAACATATTTTTGAGTTGGAGAAATGCTTCGTCCGCCTTGTCGTTCCACTTGAAAAAAGTGGTCTTCTTCATGAGTTGGTACAGGGGAAGAGCCTTCTCGCCCAGCCGGCTGATGAAGCGGCTAACTGATGCCAAGCAGCCAGTGAATTTTTGCATGTCCAGTAGTCGGGTGGGCACTTCCATCCTCTCAATTGCCTTGATCTTCACAGGGTTGCACTCTATGCCGCGCTCTGAGACCAGGAAGCCAAGAAGTTGGCTGGCTGGTACTCCAAAGACGCATTTCTCTGGGTCGAGCTTGATCTGGAATCGGCGCAGGTTTTCAAAGGTTTCCTTGAGGTCTTCTAGCAGCGTGCCGCGCTTCTCCACCTTCACCACCACATCATCCACATAGACATGGGCATTTCTGCCGAGCTGCTTGAGGAGACACTTCTACATGCAACGCTGAAAGGTGGCGCCGACATTTCGCAAGCCGAACGTCATGGTCAGGTAGCAGAAGGCTCCAAATGGCGTGATGAAGGCTGTCTTCAGCCTATTGGCCGGGTTCAGCTTTATCTGGTGGTAGCCTGAATATGCATCCAGGAAACTCAACAGCTCGCATCCGGCTGTGGAGACTATCACTTGATCAATCCTCGGTAAGGCAAAGGGATCTTTGGGGCAGGCCTTGTTGAGGTTGGTATAATCAATACACATGCGTCACTGCTTGTTCTTCTTCAACACTAGGACTGGGTTGGCAAGCCATTCTGGAAAGAATACTTCCATGATGAATTTGGCTGCCAGAAGCCAGGCTATCTCTTCTCCAACAACTCTTCTCTTCTCTTCTGACAGGCAGCGCAAGGGCTGCCTGACCGGCTTGACGTCAGGTCGAACATGTAGTTTGTGCTCGGCGAAATCCGTCGGATCACCCGGCATGTCTTTGGGAGACCATGCAAAGATGTCCCGATTCTCACGGAGGAAATCGACGAGCTCGCTTTCCTATTTGCTATCCAGGTTCGCACCTACGACAGCGTGCCTCTCTGGGTGCTCTGGGTCCAAGGGTATCTTCTTCGTTTCCCTTGCCGGCTTGAACGAGCCCTCCACCTCCGACTCCTCGGGGGTGGGTGACATTTCTGGCTTCTTGCCTGCCATCGCCACCACCCGGTCTAGGAGCCACTTCTCGGCTGCAATCACGAGGGACTCAGCCAGCCGGCTACTGTCTGTGGCACAGGCGGCCGACTTCTTGTAGTCTCCGACTACAGTTAGGATTCCCTTGGTACTCGGCATCTTCATCTTGAGGTAGGTGCAGTGGGGGACCGCCATGAACTTGGCCAGGGCAGGTCGGCCAAGCAGTGGATGGTAAGGGCTCTCTAGGTCCACCACCTCAAACCAAACTGGCTCTCGGCGGAAATGATTTTTGTCTCCAAAGAGGACATCAATCTGGGTCTTGCCGATTGGTGAGCGGGAAAGGCCAGGGACTATGCCATGGAATACAGTTCGACTGGGGAGGAGCTGCTTCTGCTTGATTCCCAACTTCTCCATTGTGTCACGGTACATGATATTTATGCTGCTGCCGCCATCTATCAAGATCCTGTAGAAACGAGCTGCCTGCCTTTCTGTTGCGAGGGTTGCATCCAGGACTAAGGCATAGGAACCGGGGGAAGGCATTACTTCTGGATGGTCGGCCCTGCTCCAACTGATGGGCTTCTCTGACCAGTGCATGAACTCTGGGGTGCTTGAGGCCACTTCATGCACCTCTTGCTGTTGTTACCGTCTGCTGCGCCTATCATCGGCCACACTAGTGAACATGACATAGGCTCTGTGCTCTCCAGGATACTCATGTTGGATGGCGCCGACTGGCCGGACCTCCGGCTGCTAGGGCGGAGGAGGCGGCTGGCCGGTAGGCGGAGGAGGTAGGAGGTTATCTCCCTTAGCAATCCTGGTGAGCCAGTGACAATTCCGAGTGGTGTGGTTGGACGGCTTTGCGCCACTGTCAAACTTGCAAGGAGCATCAAGGGTCTGCTCATACGAGAAGGCGGGCAGCCAGTTGGGCTTGCCGCCCTTCTGACGCTTGGGTGCTGGTTGCCCCTCCGGCTGCTGATCCTCGACTGTCGCCACCTGCCGGCTATTGGAAGCTGGCTGGGTGGCCTTCCGCTTGTTGTCGCTTGGGGGCTGTCTCCGATTGGTCTCACCAGCCGGAGTCCGAGGAGCCTGAGGTGCTACCTTGCCGGACGCATCGACTAAGATCTCCGCCTTCATGGAGTAGTCGGCCATGGTGTGCTTGTCAGCCATGATTAACAGCTCGTCGAGAGTCGTAGGCTCGTCGCAGAGAAGCCGGTGCTTGAGGAGGGTGCCTTCTCGGCACCCGGCGTTGAAGTACTCGATGTCCAGCACCTCGTGCACGCCCTCCCAGGAGTTGCGTAGCTCAGCCCAGCGCGTGAGATAGTCGCGAGTCGATTTGCTGGGCCCTTGGACGCACAAGGAGAGTTGCAGGGGCTTGGAAGGCCGCTTGTACATGCTGGTGAAGTTGCGGATGAAGGCCTCGGTGAAATCCACCCAGCTGTTGATGTTGCGGGGCTTCAGGTTGTTAAGCCACGTCCGAGCCGTCCCCTGAAGCATGAGCGGGACGTACTTCATGGCAACACGCTTATTTCCATTTGCTATGCTGGCGGCCGTGGAGTAATCGACCAGCCAGTCTTCCGGCTTCACGGAGCCGGTGTATTTGGGCGTATCTCGGGGGAGAGTGAACCCTTTGGGGAAGGGCTCATCTTGGATTCGGGGGCTGAAACAGGGCGGGCCCCGCGCGTCTTCTTCTTCTACCACCAGGGATCGGTTGAGGCGATCAATGCGATGGCGGGCGTCATTCTCTCTGACTCCCTCTCGGCGGCCAAGGCGGTCGCCGAGTGTCAGGTGCATGATAGGAGGCGGAGTGGGGTGCCTTGCCCCGCGAGGCGGAGGAGGAGGTGGATCGCCTCACTGCTCCACCGCTCGAGGGCGGCCGTCTTTGTCTCACTCGATGGAGAGGCGCGTCCGGCTGCGGCTGGCAGCACTACAAAAAAAAGACACATCCGTGACATTTTGGGCCGAACAAAATTTTTTTCTGTCATACATATGAAACTTCTATGACGATAATTGTGACAAAACCCGGTATCATCATAGATGTGGTGGGCTCCTACTTCTATGACAAAAAATCATGACAGAAAATGGGATTTTCGTCCTAGGCGGGCCGGAGACGCAGCTGCATGACATTCTTTGGGCCGTCCATGACGGAAAAAAATGTGGTAGAAGCGAGGGGGAGGAAAATTTTGGTGAGTTGCCGGTTACGGTGGGAGGTTGGGGGCCGAGCAATGCGCGTTTCTCTCGTACACGTACGCGCGTGTGTGCAAGGCGTTGGCTCTAACTGAACCCGAGCGATTGCACTGCAGGCTACGCGTTACTGAATCCGAGCGGTCGATTGATGGCTGTTAATTGAACCCGATGGAGCGATTCCTTCACTACTGCTACTAATTGAAGCCGATCGGTTGGATGAACAGTGAGCGTTGCGGGGGGGTCTGGATAAATAGTGAGCGGTGGCGTTGCCTCTGGATGAACAGGACCCCGTGGTGTGGAGGGCTGGATGAACAGTAGATGGTGGAGGGGTGGCCATGGAGGGGTGGTTGAACAGGACCTCGTGGTGTGGAGGGCTGGATAAACAGTAGACAGTGGAGGGCTGGATGAACAGTAGATGGTGGAGGGGTGGTTGAACAGTAGCCGGTGGAGTAGCGCGCGGTGGAGGCTGGATGAACAGGAGCCCGTGGAGGCTGGAGGAGGTCAACGGTTGCCCGTGGAGGCTGGAGGAGGTCGACGGTGGAGATGAACAGTGTCCCGTGGAGTCCCGTTTTGCGGTACGCCACACCCCTCCCGATGAACAGGACCCCCGTTTTGACCGTAGGAGGTCCGTTTCATCCGTTTTGCGGTACACCACACCCCTCCCGATCAACAGGACCCCTGTTTCGACCGTAGCGCTCCAACACAAGTCCGTTTCGTCCGTTTTGCGGTACGCCACACCCCTCCCGATGAACAGGACCCCCGTTTCGATCGTAGTGCTCCAACACCAGTCTGTTTTGTCCGTTTTGCGGTATGCCACACCCCTCCCAATCAACAGGACCCCCGTTTCGACCGTAGGAGGCCCGTTTCCTTCGTTTTGCGGTACGCCACACCCCTCCCGATCAACAGGACCCCGTTCCGAACGTAGGAGGTCTATTTCCTCCGTTGTGCGGTATGCCAGGCCTCGTTTCCATCGCCTGTTATGTCCAAGCCCTCCCGATGAACACGACCACACATTCCGTTCCGACCCAGCCGGTTGGCTCCCCATGAACACAACGACGACGTTGTTTCTCCGTTCCGACCCAGCCATGTATGTATGCGCGAGTAGGCGTTCGAGACCCTGCCCGTATGTATGTACATGGTCGTATTTTCTTTCTTGCACCCTCGCCGTTGTACGTACGTGTACATGCTATGTGCGCGCCTCTACATCGACACGTGCGCGCCTCTACTACGACACGTGCGTGCCTTATCGACCAGTATGTACGTACACTTTCGCGACCAGAATGACAACTCTACGTACGCTTCGACCAGGTGGGTCCCGACTGTGAGGCACTTCCTTGCCTGCGAAGATGTAGCTGGTGGGTCCCAGCAGTCAGGGGGCCGAATCGTTTTGGGTTTTTTTTGCCCGGATGCACTTCCTTGCGTACGAAGATGTAGCTGGTGGGTCCCAGCAGTCAGGGGAAAACGTTTTTTTCGCGCAATACTGCTGGCCCGTCCGGTGGATCCCTGCTGTCAGGTGGAGGAATAATTATTTTGCGCGTAATAAGGAGGCACTTCCTTGCGGCCGCCGTGGACCCAGCTGTCAGCCTCTCCACGCACAGTACTCTTCCAATGGAAGTTGGTCGTTGACCACATTAACCACGCCGCGCCGAAAGCACCACGGCGGTAGACGACGGCGAGGCCTAGGAAGGGGACGACGCGGAGCCGGGGAAGACGCAGCAGTGGATGCCCACGCGAAGAGGAGTACGAGGGTGAGGCTGTCGTCGCTGCAGAATAACAAGGGGTGTGGGTGAGTAGAGGGATGGCCTGACCAGCGGTGGGAGTGGTAGGGGGCGGTGAGGCCTCCGCGGCATCACAGCCGGCCACGGAAGGCAGGAGCACACGGCACGACCGGCGCTGCTTTGGGCGGCTAGAGCACGAAGATCAGAGGTTGAAGAAGCACTATGGCCGTTGGATGGACATCGTACGATCACTGGATCTAGAGTCGTTCATATTGACTAAGTTGACAAAGCCCTCCGTCCCCGTAAACTTAGTAGGCCCACAAGTCAGCCTCCTACCAAGGTGAGTCCCAGCTAGCAGGGGGAGTATTCATTTTTTTGTGCATAATAAGGAGGCATTTCCGGTGGGTCCGAGCTGACAGCGGGGGGGACGTTTTTTCACGAAATACAGAGACCCTTCCGGTGGGTCCCAGCTATCAGGTGGAGGAATCATTATTTTGCACGTAATAAGGAGGCATTTTCCTGTGTGGGCCCCTACTGTTAGCCTCTTCCGATGGCTATTGTTTGTTGACCATGTTGACCTCGCCGCGCCGAGAGCACAAACGCGGTGGACGAGGGCGGGGCCCAGGAAGAGAACCACCCGGAGCCGGCAAAGCCACCACAGCGGATGCCCACGCTGAGGGGAGAACGAGCGCTGACTGGCCGGCTGGGGGTGAGGTTGATGTCGCCGGAAAATAACAGGATGTGTGGGTGGTTAGAGGGATGGCCTAGAGGTAGCACAACCAGCCACGGGAGGAGGGAGCAGGCAGTCCCGCCGGCGCTGGTTTGGGCGGTCGGAGCAGGAAGATCAGAGATTGAAGAAGCACGGCGGCCGTTGGATGGACATCCACCAGTCACTGTTGTGTGTTGACTAAGTTGACAAAGCCTTGCGTACGCGTAAAAAAAATTAGGACAGCGTCATCGTCAACCTAGTAGGCCCAGAAGTCAGCCTTCACATCTGTGGAAAACAGCATACAGCCCATTAGCCATTATTTTCAATAATTTACAGCCCATTTGCTAATTCTTAAGGATATTTGAAGCCCATATTCTTTTTATTAGCATTACAGACCATATATTCTGGGCATTGCTAAAAAATTCTATGAAATTTTGCATATTTCAGTGGGGTCCGAACTCTTTTAATCACGAAATTTCGAGTCACATTAAAAATAGTTTTCAAAAAATTATATCAAAATAAAATTCAAAAAACAATTGTCCGCAAAAAAAAAGAATGAAATTTAGACTCTTAACTAGCAAGATGCCCGTTCGTTGCACGGAACATGAAGATGCATTTGTATGAGTAGTTTATCTTGTGGGTGAAAAGATGATATTTTAATGTAATTGGCAGTTGGCTTTGGTTTTTATAAGAGTAGAGAGTAGAGAAATCCTGAAGAAATGATATTTTAATGCAATTGCCGGTTGGCTTTGGTTTAAAAATTTACAGCCCATTTCTTACAACTTATAGTCCATTTTCTGGGGAAGCCCATTTCTTATCCCTCCTCGTCTTGAAAGATTTGCAGCCCAGCACTGCTGAGAAAAGCAAGTAGGCCTCGGTTTTGGTATTCTCCAAAAAAAGAACTGGGCTAGCCAATTTCAGAAAGAAGAAAAAATATCAACTGGGCTCGTCATGTGCTTAATAAAAGCGTAAGCGTGGGCTAGACGGGCCACAGCCCCCGCACAGCGTGCAGTTGAGCTCCGTCTCTGAAACTGAAAAACAACTAGGCGAGCTGCTGGGTCCCTCGTGTTATCTGCTCGTTGTGTAATTTTCTCTCTTATTGACTACATTGACAATGGCGTGGAACCTAGTTGTCAAACAATTAGGAGGAAGTATTGTTTTGGCTTGTAATAACGAGGCACCTGCTTGCGAAATGCAATGACCCTGGTGGGTCCCTACTGTCAGCCTCTCCACGTACAGTCATCTCCTGATTCCTCTTGGTTGTTGACCATGTTGACAACACCAGACGGCGGCGAGCACAGCGAGCTAACCAAGGCGAAGAACGACGGCAAGGCCTCGGACGGGAACGAACAACAGCCATGGAAGATGCGGCAGTGTAGTGGCAGGTGGAGGGGAGTACGAGGGCAACAACATGCAAGTCAAGCATACAAATGGTACAAAAAGGCCAAGGATTAATTGTTCATCAAATTTTTAGACAAAACCCAGATTGAACATGACAGTAACATCTAACCCAACCACTCTTTTTTGCAGTCACAAACAAATGGATCGGTCTGATCCATAAAATCAACATCCTGTGCAAAAAAATTATTTTAGGATGTCTACAACTTGTTGTAAATAGAAGCCGAGCACGTTTAGAAGCCCATTTGTCCACCTGAAACTTCTTTTTTTGCTGTTCAACATGTTCGTCCGTGAGAAATCTCTTGCTGTAAAAATTAAGCCTCATGGACAATAGTAACCTCGCATTCAACAGGAAGAATGTGACAAAGCTTCTGTTTGCCTGGTTGGATGCATATCGTCCAATCGTTATTGTCCTCAAACGAATGTCATGAGTACTGGGAAAATCCTTGTGCTTATTACGCCAACGATTGGTTATGTGTTTTTCTCCATGTGGTTCTGCCTAAGTAGACATGAAGATTGAAAACAGTTAAGGTCTGAAAAAAGAGTATGTCGAAAGAACGACAGCTGAACAGTTAATTCTAGTACAATATATACGGGCTTTCAATGTGGATGAAATCATCACCTCTATGTATAAATTCTCCAGAGATCGAAAGCATCGCAGCAAGCCAATAATTATGTCCAGATCAAACTATACATTCTGATATATATGATCTTGACAGAACCAGCATCATTGATAGGCTATCAATGGACGAACTCTTCATTGAGCATATAACATAATATTAGTACCCAAAGTGTACTCCAAGATGATATAAAACTTATGCGCACAAATGAAAAATGCAGCATATGATTACAAATGTGTAGATGATAATATACGGTACCTGAAAAGGTGAGGAGCCAAACACCAACTCCGTGTGATTATTAAACGGGTCATGAATTACACCCAAGGTCTCCAGTTTGGGCGCAGAGACGACAGTTATTTCTGAAGGTGTATAACAATTATCAAGGAGCAACCTTTCAAGTGAAGGGGCATCTTCGATGATGAGCTGCTGTCCTTCAAAACAAATTCCAATGCTTTTAAGGTGAGGCGACTTTATTTGGAGACAACTGATACCGATTTCTATTCCCAAAACAATCAGCAAGCGCTCCAGGGCAGGGCAACTGGAGTGGATGATGCTGTGCAGTGAGGCCTCCGACAGATAAACCACCACAAGCGAAAGTTTTTTTAGCAGTGGGAGTCGAAGCATTTGTACCAGATCGTCTGGTAGATGGCACCGGGCGAAGGTGGCGGTGTGGAGAGAGGAGGAAAACCGCGAGATGGACAACGGTGGTGTGGGCACGAATTCTTGGTATGTTCGTGGTATGAAACTTTCGTGGTAATGGTAGAACTCAAACTGCTGGAGTTTTCTGAATTCAGGGGATGTCAGCCAAGCGTCCACCTTGCCGGGTATGGACAGCAGGTAGCTTGTCGGGATGCAGAGGCATTGAATGGGGCCCTACTGGTGAGAAGAGATGATGGCTCTGATGAGATCAAATTCAGGAAGGATAGATATCTGACGACAGTCGAGATTGAGGGGCGTGGTGCGCCATAGAGGGCGCCACCGAGTTGAGAGGACTTGTGTGCGGCGGCAATCCTTGGTGGGGAGAAGCGAGATGATCTCCTCAAGGATGACGTCCAGGAGATCGCTGATGCGGTCCACCGGAGATTCTACCGGTTCCTCAGATCCGGGTGGGGGGGGCTCGCTGCTTCTCCCCGTGCTACCGGGTGCGGGATCTACAACTGGCGTCACCGCTGGCGGGAGCCTCATCTTCTTGGAGTTGGGGCCAGCCGACTCCATTTTCCTTGTGGGCGTCGTGCTGAGCTCACGGGTTTGAGCAGAGTAGCCAGAGATGAGCCTAGTGGCAGTGTGAGTAGGGAAGAAGGAGGGTTGGGGATTTTTGTAGGAGTGGAAGAAGAGGAGCAGGCGTTTTCTGTACGAGTGAGGAAGATGGTGAGCGGGGTTTTCTGTGCGAGTGAGGAAGATTGGGGAGCAGGGGGAATTGGGTGGGGAGACGGAAGCGGGAGAGCGAGTTGTTCGTGTTTATAAGGCCCGCTGCACTAACTACTCACTTTTTCCCAAGAACCGCTCTCTTCTTTTGCGTTGCTGCATGACTGGCCATGCATGCCCGCCGG
Source organism: Triticum aestivum (assembly GCF_018294505.1). Classification (NCBI taxonomy): domain Eukaryota; kingdom Viridiplantae; phylum Streptophyta; class Magnoliopsida; order Poales; family Poaceae; genus Triticum; species Triticum aestivum. Next base: position 406,368,056 of record NC_057804.1, on the reverse strand, counting down.
CCACTGCATGCGCCTGGTTTGTTACTAGGCCTATTTAATAGGGTGGTTATGGAGTAAATTAAGGAGATTTATTTTCTCTGTGTGCATCCACCAAATTAGAGGATGTGGTACTGGATGCAGACACTCACATTAAACTAACATTCAGAAGAACAAAAGTTCAGCATGTCTATGCATCTCAATGATTCACCATACTATAACCAATATACAGAACTGTGAGAAGGTGTGGAAATAAAGAAAATCGGTCGATGCTTCTCTGAGCAAAGGGCCTCCCTGCGCACGCATTAATTTCCTGGGCATGCTTGTTTCTTCTCAATGTTGCGAGCACTTTGAGCATGTTGGCAACTCCACAGCTAGCTAGCTGCCTCATCTTGCAATTGATGCTGACACATTTGCAGCAAACACATGAGGCAATAGAGATGACTCAACATGGGTCCATATTGTGCAGTTCCCCTGATATCATATTCATTGTCCTAAATCTGTAAAGATAGGAAAACAGTAGCTATACTTAAACGGTGTTGCAAAACAGTAGCACATATCAATAGCTCGGCATGACAAAACACGATCATCTGGACGAAGGGGATACTGACCTGCCTGAGGAAGATTACATATAATTTCATAAGTCCTTGGTTGATTTCCACCTTCGGCTGCACTGCTTGTTTGCTCCTCCACACATGACAGGATCGTTCCGCACTGCATTCAGCAAGTCAACGTACGAATAAGCTAATTTCATCTTGCGGTGGTCATTGTACCTAGTTACGAATGTAGGAATACCTGGAGCACCATGAGGTTAGCTGACAGCAGGTAGATGCAGCCATATAAATTTTGTGCGGTGCTACCAAAATTGAGGTTTGTATCCCTTCCCGTTATGAGAATTCTTCTTGAAGTTGGTAGAATGTGACGGCTTGTTCTTTGCATCAAACTTGCCTTTCCCCTGAGATTTGTTCTTGTTGTTTTGGGGCTGGTTGGGCTGGAAGTTCTTCTCGTGTACCATGTGGGCACTAGAAGCTCCCTCGGCGACCCGAGCACGTGTGTCTTTTGCTCTCGCCTTCTCCTCAAAATCAAGAGTGCTAATGAGATCCAAAACAGAAAACTCATGTCTCTTGTTTTTCAGAGAAGTAGCAAAATCGTTCCACGAAGGTGGAAGCTTGGCAATGATGGTCCCAGCAACAAATTTGTCCGGCAACACACACTTAAAGTGCTCAAGTTCCTTAGAGAGTGACTGTATCTCATGAGTCTGCTGAACAACAGAGCGCTCATCAGTCATCTTGTAGTCACAGAATTGCTCCATGACGTACAACTCGTTGCCAGCGCCCGAGGGCCCAAACGTGGCCTCGAGCGCAGCCCACATGTCTTTGCCGCTGTCAAACAACATATACGAATCCACAATGGAATCGTCAAGAACACTCAGCAGGGCGGCTTTGAAGAGGGTATCCATGTTCTGAAAAGCTTCCTGCTGTGTAGGATTAAGATCGCCCTCAGGCTTACCCTTAGTGGCGTCATAGCAGTACATGATCTGAAACCAATATACTACTCTTGTGCGCCATCTTTTATATTGCACCCCCTTAAAAGTAGGCGGCTTCAAAAGCGCAGCAAAACCACTCGGAGTAAATTGCCTGTGATCAGGTTTTTGGATTGGATTGTTGAATATATGAGCAATTTAGTATGAGATTTAATCCGAATCAGCAGTAAATAGATCATGACGACAATTGCAAACATCAAAGTAATGATGCGGACTAAACCAGGAGGACAGAATCACATACTGTACAGCGGGAGCAGAACCGATGTGGTTGATGTTGTCACTCATGTCGTTGATGAAGAGGTTACCGAGGTCGGGAAGAAGGCTGTCGTTGAGGAAGTCGTCGCTGGCAGCAGTCACAGGAGTGTGCTCCCCAAAAACCTGATCGCCCCTCTCCCGTACAGGATCATGAAAGGCGGGGTTCGGAGGACTGTTGTCCCTTCTCGCGGTGCACGCCGGAAGGAGGGCTGGAGAAGAATTGCGTGGCGGCGCTAAGATCTGGAACGGTGCGAAACCATATGATACAGCGGCGGCTAGGGTAGAGCATGTCAGGTCGGAGTATAATAGTAGGCCTTTGGCCCCCAAACCCCACGTCCAAGTCAATAATAGCTCAAAAAAGTCAATAATAGCCCCACCAAGGTTTGTCTCAAAAAACGGAGTAATTAAGGCGTCCGTTAGTCCCTTTAGTATAAATACAATATCATTAATAATGGCCCCACCTTTTGTCTCACAAAGTAGAGTATGTTGGAGTACAACCGGCTACACGTTTACAATCCGCTTCTCTTCTCTCTCCTCTTCTCTCTCCTTCAACTAATCACAAATACTATATTTAAATCCTTATAGCCTGCTTATGTCATCTAATTATAGTACTTGCTCTAAAAGTTACTATCCACTGTGTAGTCTGAAATGTCGGGCGTGCAGCGGGCGGTGCCCTCGGTCGGCGCGCCGCTTCAACGGCGGAAGCAGTGAGAGGTCGCGTCGCCCTGACTTGCCATCAATGTGGAGCGGCGGGCTCAGCTGGCGCCGGGCGGGAAGCGCGCGCGGGAGGGGGGAGGGGTTTTTGTTGGGCCAAGAAGGTGAGAAGCCAACTTGGGATCGGTCCGGACGGGGAAATATCATGTGCTCCCATACTCTGCATATGACACTAGTCTATGTTACTACTCCCTCCTTTCCGGTTTATAGAGATGTTTAGAGTAACATAGTAATATGTTACAGTACAAGTTACTCCTCACTATGACCAGCCTTGGCCTCTCCCAGTGATCCACCATGTATAGCTGCTAAGCCTGCCACGTAGGCATAAAATATGATGTGGCACCAATAAACTAAGCACCTATGCATTGAACACTTGAGTTACTAAGCCATTTAATGCACTTAGCACCTCATCTAAAGAGCATTAATAGTATAGCCAGCTGCTGGCTATAAGCCTACAGCCCATCTTATAGTCAACATGTACAAAGTGCCTAGGAGCACGTGCTAGAGCTGGCTCTTCACGAAGAGCCCGCTTACCTTCTCTCTCCTCTTCTCTTTCCTCCAACTAAGCAGAAATATACTACTGTTTATTCCTTATAGCCCGCTGACTCAGCTCTATTGTACTTGCTCTAAGCACATCTAAGCACTTGCTAGCACCCCCTTGACCGTGGACCTTGACGGTGTACGTCACCTTGTGTCTCATAATTTTCCTCGTCATCATCTGAGTCCTAGAAGATCTCACCCACATCATCATTAGCATGCAGCCGCCTTGATAGACAACGTGCGCAGAAGGAGTAGAGGCGACTGGGGACGCACCACCACCACGTCGTGGGCACTCCGTATGTGCTCGTGTGCGTGCAGCGTGCGTGTTTTTCCATCGGTGCTAGCTCTAAGGCCGAGGCTGCGGTCGTCTTCGTCTCCGACTAGTAGTTGAGCAACGACGGCAAAGAGGTGCTGCAAGAGATGCGTATGCGCCGTTGCGTGCGAGCTTCGCCGTAGCACGACGAACCGGACGTCGCCGCGGATGGCGCACGCCTCCATGCAGCCGAGTGTGTGCGCATGCATGTGTTATTCACGTGCATTCTGCGGCCGAGCGTGTGTGCATGCACGTCTTGTGTACGTGCGTTGTGTGCTCCATGTTGTGCGCGTATGTGCATGAGTTGGATCGGATGGAGTTAGTGCGTTGGCTTGTGTACATATTTTAGAGTGTAGATTCACTCATTTTGTTTCGTATGTAGTCCCTTATTGAAATATCTAAAAAGACTTATATTTGGGAACGGAGGGAGTATAAAACATCTTCAACTTAGCATCCTGATGTACCGTTTCTAGTGGTTAGCGAAAAGTTCATGTTCTTTTAGTTGTTTATAGGTGGGCAGGCGGCAAAAAACAGGGGAAAACGCGCAAGGTTCCTTGCAGACGCTCCACCGCGAGGTTCCTTGCTCCTCCTCGGTCATCGGGAATCTATGCTCTTGAACTCTTTTCTTTTACGTGAGCTTTGTTCATCCTTTTCCCAACACGCGAGACATCTAGCATCAAGGTGCACGTGTCATGCAAGAAAATGGAGATAATCAGATAAGCAGTGTGTAAGTGAGTCGTGCGGGGGGGGGGGAGCGGGGGGAAACCCTTTTCCGTAAGTGAGTCGTGCACTTCGATGGCACCTACGCAATATTTTTTCTCCTCGATGGCACGTGAATGGCATGTGAATAGTGCATGTACTCAACGACGGAGCACGGGATGGTAGAAATGACATGGTCAGCCCTTTTTTGGAGAGAGTACGTACTACTGGTAAATAACTTTGATGTGTCCCGTCAACTTGCAGAACGACGAGAGGCTTGATTACGCCTTCTCTCTCACCAACGCGTGCGTGGTGGCTCGCAGCACGAGGAGAAACTTTTGCTTACAAGCGGTGGACGTGCAGCAGTTCATTTGGTGTCAGATTGCCAGAAGCACTATTGTAGAACCATCAACTTCCGGAAGAGGCGAAGAGCCAAGTGCAAGGTCACCTACTAACCTTAGGCTAGACGTAGTGGGTACCGCCTTTTTTATTCTAGAAACAACCACACGCGAATATCAAGGTGCTGGTTATGTAGAACAAATTTCCTGCAGTCTGTGCTCAGCCCTCCTCTGTCTCTCTTCTCAGCCAGCCAATGGACGCGCGGAGCCCATCGTCTGTTTGCTCACATGCGGCCCCACATGTCAGTGAAAACGCAAGAGGACCCACTAAACCTGCACATCTTTCACCTCGACGTGCTGGTGATGAAAAACAAATCCAAGAAAGATCTTCGGTGGCCGCTTTTGGAGTTACTCAAGAGTAGTAAGATTCTATTTACAGTTTAACCCAAGATGCACATCTCGTGGCTTCAACTACCACTCTATTTTCTTTCATGACACGACCTGGATGCTGGATGTCCCACGTGTCGGCAAAAGGAGGAAGAACCCGACCAAATCTTCGGTTGTGCTCTCGGATTAGACTAGTTGTGCTAACTTAAAAATTTTATTGTGTACTCCCTCCGTTCCAAAATACTTGACTTCCATTTGTCCAAAAATGGATGTACCTATATACTAAAACATGTCTAGATACATATATATTTTGACAAATAGAAGGCATGTATTGTGCAACGGAGGGAGTAGAATGGATGCAAGTTTTTGTATTGGGAAGAAGAGTACATCCATATATTGATAGAGCGCAATTTAGTAGATGTTCTATCACTTTTAGCTAGCACAGAGGCTATAGATGAGATTAGTGCACTTGTTGATACTCCTACTTGGTATGCGTGTTGCTGCTTAGACGCAGAGAAAAACGGACCGGAGGGAGTACTAGAATAGAGGCTAGACATGAGACTAGATGCGAGGAAGCAACGTCTACTTCTTTACACTCGAAGAAGAAAGAAGCACGCAAGATCGAGCCTCCGCAGATCAACAATGAATGCATCGAGAAGGCACTAATCCAACTTACAGGAGTAGTAAAATGTATTCTTGTGGTTCTTGTTTTCTTTGGTCTTGCTTTTCTAGTCAAAATTATCGTTGGAGTTCGTGCAAAACGGAGGTCCGTTTGGGGTCGTGCGTTGCAGTTGGCCTTACAAGTGGGACCGCAGTTAAGGAAACCGACTATCGGCAAACCCCCACCTCGCCCGCCGCGCGATGGCTGAGTTAGAGAAACGATGAGGTTGAAGAGATTGCTCTAGCACGGACTCCAAGAAATATGGTGTCAGATGGAAGTCGTGCTGGTGGCGTGTGTCGTACTCCTGGACGTGAATGCTTGTTCTGGCCCATGCCACCCTACTACTCCTACTACTTACTATATAGTACTACTAGTATCGAGGATTCGAGGTGCTGGTTACGTAGTAGAGTACAATATGGCTACAGTAAAAACACCCGCACAACGCGCGAAGCATGTGAAGCTAGTACAAATAGTGTACTACTATTGTTGATTGGCCTCATCCGATAACCTGTTGCAATGCACGTACAATTATGTATTCGGAAAATATTTTTTTGCCTCGTCGCACCACTCACTCACAGAAGCGACTCGAAAGCCATTCATAAATTTAGTAAGTTTATCACAGGCATATCATTTTATTACATACAACAGGTCATCAACCCACATCGACAACGAGGATACATTATAAATACTAAAGTTTTCACCACACAACAAATAACAAGCAATGAAATGAACTTCAACTCAACCATTCCTCGGCGTTGGAAACGCTTGCTTTGAACCACAAGTGATTCTCTGGGACGGGCCATCCATTGTCGATCTGGAGACCAACGCAGGACTGATCATCCAGGCTGAAGCGGCCTACTATATCAGTACCAGGGTAGGGAACCACCCAAATGTCCGAGGTATAGACACAGTTGCTTCTCATAAATGGTAGTAACGTTGTGTCAACAGCAGTTGGATCGCCTTTCACCATCATTGGATAGTTTTGTCCAAGGAAGAGCGAGTTTTCTCCAAGACTATCAATTCTGTACCAGGGAGAAGGAGTTGGCGCTAGCACACTAGTATCCATCCCGAATACCATGCAACGGGTGTTGGAATAGGTCCGGAGAGTGCGACCATGGGAGACTACACCTGCTTCCTTAGCAGTAACATCATCAGTGGGCTGTATACACACGAGAAGAGGTGATCCATCGGAATTAGTTGCCAGGCGCCAAATAGTATATGGGCGCTGCTCGTCCTCATGCTCGTGATCATCACCATCGTCATCTCCCCCTTGGTTATAAAAATCTTCAAGTATAGGTGGTGGAATGTTCGCAGGACCTTGGAAACACAAGAAGAAGGTTAATTAGTAAAGGGAAACTTGCTAACCCGCATGCATGTGGATGAAACAATTATAATTACGGTGGAAGACAAACGTACCGAAACAACGACTCCATGCAAAAACAGTGCCACGAGTGGTGGCAGCAAACACAAGGCCCTCGTATTCAATTGCATCACAGTACTCATCCGTGTACAGAAACTGATTTTTGAGCAATATCCATCGAGTCAAACCAGCAAGGACGGCAACAAGCTTGTCGAAGATAGCAACAACTTCATAGTTGTTGTAATTCCAAGAGCGGTTGGGAACTCGAGAAATTGCTATCTTCCGTAGAAGACAGTCACCATGATTGTATTTGAACGTGCGTACAATACCGGTGTGCTCAACCTCTGGGCAGTCTGCTGAGATTTTTGGAAGTGGAACCCGGTCACGAGTGTACACATTCACAAGTTCCCACTCGCAGTTGGACCCAATGTAAACAACCCAATCTCCATTTGCGCCTGCCCAAGCCTTGCCCTCAAGCGATGGCATCTTAACATCATACGTATCATTATCAAGCGGCATCAACTTGCACAGGGCGAGGCCTCCGTCGTGACGGCGCCAGTCATCAGGGTCACGGCGAAGAAGATAGGGGAGATCAAACCGCTCCTTGACTCTTGGGTTCCTTGTAATGATGTTATTAGTTGAGTCAAGAATGGGCTTGAACGAACCTGCCATGCTAGCCGAGGTGATGACGTCGCACCGATCAATGAGTTCCTCCACCACGTCATCTTTCAGATCGGGGCAAGAATAACGGGGTCGTTTCCGTCCTGTTCCCTCCATGGAGAAGATGATCGAACAATGGCAGAAGAAAGGGTGAAGGGCTGAAGGAAAATGGAGGAGGGAGAGGAAGAGCGTGCGACAGCAGTTCCAAATCGAGAGGGAAAGGCGAAGAGTCGGTGGCGGTTGCCAGTTTGCCACGGTTCACGAAGGGGCGCCCCGGCCTACACGTCGGTTCGGAAATACTCCTACTACTCGCCGTCGTCTCACTGATATGTTGGAACGGGACCACATGTCAACGAAACATGGTGTGTAATTTCTCGTGCAAAATGCGATCTGGCCGCGTTGGCCCGAGGTGCCGCATTAGTTTTTTTTTGAAAGTTTGCCGCATTAGTTATCGACCTTTATTTTTTTAACATGCAATCTGAATGGATAGCTCCTGTGGTCATCACACGTGAGCGGATATAGTGATGGTTGATTCGCCCGAGCAACTTATTACTGTGGGAATATGGGAGTACCAGCGGATTCAAGGAACAGAGAAATGATGGTTGCTTCGTCCGAGCAACTTACTGTGGCGAAGGTGGGGCTCTGTGATTTGACTGCTCACTAGTCATTACTACTGCGGCGCAACGACCGGGGTGAATCTTTCCCTGAAGTTGTGTTGTGCACTCAATATTGCTGCATGGCAGGTGGAGCCGGATGAAGGATGTCCAACATGTCGGCGAAACGAAGTTGAATTGTTTCTGGCATTGCTATCAATCCTTCAGGATTTGTTTATATGTACGCATAATTTTGATGAAATTGTACTGTGATGCTATGAAGGTTTCAACTCTGGTTCCCGCAGGAAAAAAAGGTTTCAACTTAGGATTCATGTGTCTTGCCTCGAGATTATCTCGTTACAACATTCCATCAAATACAAATGAAACTACCATGGCTAATGCATCTCAATGGTTCGCAGATCAGCGCCAATATTCACATCACAACTGAAGACAAAGTTGTGAGAAGGTGTACAAATAAAGAAAAAAATATAATTGATCGATGTTGTTCGTAGGCATGGCTCCATTTCCTTGGCACAGTGTTCATTGCTTGGCAGCTAGTTTCACCCAGCTCTGTAGCCAAAAAAGAGGTGTATGAAGGACACCACAATCCGATCATTTTGTGCAGCTCCACTAAAATCGGGCGGACCATCCCTGTTTGCAAAGATATCCAGTCAGTGTGATTACAATAATAGTGGAACTAGATGATGAAACATAACACACATAAATAGAAGCCGATCACCTCTACGATCTCTCTTTAGGACTAACTTCTTGTTGGAGAAGATTAGGCACGGAGTTGGATGAGGAGGATAGCAAAACCAATCTCCCTTTCCGCAGTCCCACAGAAATGTAAAAACGTTGCCCATGTGACATTTTGGCGGAACTGCACAAAACACTCTTCAGAAAAGTGATTTGTGCAGTTCACCAGAAGGTCGCAATAGCAACGAGGTGAAAATGGATAGCCCTGTTTGCAAAAGGAGGTCGAAAGGAAACAATTACTGCCCAATAACACGAGTTGAAGACACATACGCCGACAAAAAAGAAGCATGTTCCATGTAAAAAGGGAACGATAGCACATGGTGGTTTATCAAGAATGGTTTGAGGACGAGATTGCAAGATAGAAAGTACGCGGGCCGAGATACGATTTAAGAAAACAACTAAAGAAGATCCACATGAAGCAACATGGGAAGATGGGCAGTGGAGCAAGGCCGGAGGAAGCTGTACCTCAGGGTTGTCGGGATGTTACTAGGAGGGCGCCGGCGGCCGGGATCTGCCCATACTGCGGCAGCGAGCAAGTGGCGAAGGCCCTACCGCGCCGGAGCTTGGTCAGAGAGAACGGCAGGTACCGCAGATCGGGACGAGCTGCCTCAACGCCGTCGAACGGAGAGACGATGCACATCCTCCCTTTCCGTCGGTGGACGGGAGGCGGACGGATCACTAACCAACGCTGAGAGTGAGAGGCCACGGCGGCCTTGTGTGAGATTGTGTGACGAGACTCATGAGAGACAAACCCATTTTTCCATTTTCCCCATGGCAATCGTTTTATATTCTAGGCGTGGTACCCGACCCTCCTTCGAGTAAACAACCGCTACACGCGTCAAATTATCACGTGGGTTGCCTTTTCGTACAGAAATGAACTCCACCGTGTACCCACGCGGGTGTGGCCGGGAACGAGACGTGAGTACGTGCGTCCTGCGTGCACTTCTTCTTTAGGTGCAGGTACGTACGTGGGTGGGTGAAACATAACATATGCAATGTGTGTGAAACGGAGTCATGGACGTGAGATATCGATAGAATTGAAAACAGGGATGAAGTGTGTGGCTGCGCGATCGATAAAGAGTGCCATCGAATTTGTGTTTGCCCACGTCAAAGATACAGGGCGGCTGGCCTACTGGAATTTGAGAGGGCAGAGGTGCAGTTCTTCTCCGTGGCATGGATACCTACCTACAACGTTCGACTATCGGTGTGTGTGGGGGGGGGGTAGAGACCGGTCGACTAGTATATGTGTGGGGAAGGAGAGAGACCTAGCTATGTATTGAGGGAGATCGATCGACATCCATGGATATGTGTAGCAGAGGAATAAGGTTGGGAAAAAGACAAAGGTAGAGCGTCGGAGGGTTGGTGGTGGAGTGGCGTCTCACAAATGGTGGGAGAGGCCTGCTAGACAAACGGAGGGTATGAGTGCAATATCAATAAGAGAGGGCGGGGGATGTCTGTCTGTCTATGCACGTGCGTGTGAGAGACGGGTCGGGAGGTATTCAAGGATGATGAGGGGAGAAGATATGGTTGTGGTAAGCATGCGTAACTACATAGGAAGATCAACCGTCGTGTGTCCGAGAAAAGGAGAGACATAACTAGCGAGGTAAGTGTATCGGTGCTTGGTGAAAACGAATTATAGTCGACCTGGCTATATGTAGGGAGATCAGTTCATATACACGCCTGCATGTGTTAGAAGCAAATAAGGTCCGGAGAGGCAGACAGGGGGAGAGGGTGTGGCTAGGAGGTGGTGCGAGAGGCCTACCATGTCGAGGGGGGAGGAGTGTGCGAGCATGTGATTAATGAAAAGAGGGGCGGGAGTGTGCACCTGCGTGGAATCGTATTGGACATATGGGGGCATGGACGGTGAGAAGAGAAGAGGGGAAGTATATATGTGTTTGTTGTAGGCACACTTGGCTAGAGAGGTATATCGACCGGTGTGTGCCAGAAAGAAGGAGCCGGGGGCCTACACACACCGCTGGTGGACGACCTAAAGAGAAATAATGAACGTGCGCGATGGAGGGGACGCTAAGGGTGTGTGAGGGGGGCGGGCGTGTGCATGCACGATAGAAAGTTAGCGCTAGCTAGCTACAAATAGAAGAGGATCGTGAAGGTGTAAAAGACGAACAAAGATCATAATTCATTATAAAAAGGTGGATACGGATACTTGAAGAAGATATCATAATGTAGAACATTGATTATAATTTGGGCTAATGTGTGGCTTTTGCAACTCAGGTCTAAATACTTGTCATAATGTAGGGGGCGGGGCACTATACTTTGTGTGATAAACACGGTGTACGTATGGAACATGGTTTAGATTATGAATATATAGTTAGTACATCAAATGTACTATTATTTGGAATCAACATCAAGTGTATTCAAAAAATAGAATTCGAGTTCATGTAGTACACATAGTTCATATCTATCTCTATAGTAATCATGTGGTGTGTTATTAAGGTAATACACGAATGATGGTTGAAGTTGGCAACAATCATGATTGTAGATTCTTATTGAAATAGAGAAACGAATTCAAATTTAGTTCGAATTGCAGCGGTAGTATAGACATTTGGAATGCACTAAAATGTTGGTATGAGTAGGTTACATGCATTATACAGCAAGCGAAAAAAATTAATCGGACATAACATGGATTCATACTCCCTCCTTCCATCTATATAGGGCGTAATGAGATTTTTAAGACCGCCTTTGACTATTGACAAGATTAATAGTACATGACATGCACAATGTGAAAATTATATCATTGAAAGAACCTTTCACAGACGAAGTTAACGGTGTGCTTTGTGTAAGTTGCATGTCATATATCATTGCTCTAATATTTGGTCAAAGTTAGCATCGAAAAACGCATTAGGCCCTATATAGATGGAAGGAGGGAGTAGCTTTGAATAGCATTTGTATAGTAAAACGGGGCAAGACTCTCTCTTTGTGTGGTGTGAATAGTTTTATTTTTTTCGTTTTCTTTTTGGTTGAGGGAAGTGCGAATTGATTTGGTACGTACAAGTACAATATTACTACACGTTAGGCTTGTCCCTAAAATTCAACCCGCGTCTTGTTATATCCCGAAAATTCAGATATCGTGCTCCCAAAACTGGCGCCTTCACAACCCGCGCCTTGCTATCCCGAAATTACAACGCGCGAAAACTCCCTCCAGCTGCCAAATCCCGACACGCGAAATCCCCCTTCTAACCCTGAGCCGAAAGGGCCGCTAGTTCAAATCGGTGGGGGGTACTTTTGTAACACACCCTACATTTTGGACAAGCGCGTCCCTAAGTCATGCTTCACCCCCTCCCATCGCCCCCTTTTCGCCATTCGAAATCCCAGGCCGCCATAACCTCTCCGCTCCAGCCGCGAAACCCCACCCTCCTCCGTCCGCCACGTCACCGCTGCCCAGCCGGAGCTTCTTCCCCGACGACGTCGTCCACTGCAACAGCTCGACGTCCCTCGTCCACCTCCCTGGATGAGGATCCGTTGTCCATCTCGCCGTCCAGCCGGTTCTGCCGCCCCGTCCTCCACCTCCAAGGAGCTTCTCCGATGATCGCCTCGTCTATCACGGCTGCTCCATCCCCACAGCGCCGCCTTAACCTGCTCCACCGGAACCGCAGCATCCTCACCGACTCCTCGGACGAAGCCGAGGCCTACTCGGCGCCACCAAAGAGGTTGTACACTCATCGCATCGCACCTTCTCGTTAACTCGACCTCCCGGCACCGACCGTGCTCCATCCCACACCCCCATGGAGCGGCTACCTTGAAGCCGGCACCGCGGGCGACATCTCCACGGCGGCTCTCCCCCAGTGCGAGGCCCCTTCGGCGGTGGCGGCCATACCAGCCGGATCTGCTGCTGCTGCTCTGGCTCTCGCTCAATCGCTCGCTCGCCCAGCTCCTGCCGCTGCTCTACCCCTCGCTCGTGCTGCTGCTCTGCTCCGATTAAGCCACACTTCAGTCGACTGAATTGACTTTTGGGTCAGTCAATTTTCAGGGGTTGGGGGGGCTGCCGGAGTTAAGGAAGAACCACCCGCAGCGGGGACGGGGGCTCGCCGGAGAGGTACCCCACTATCTATCTTAGGGTTCAGGGATTGTGGGGCGGGGGGCCTAGAGGGCTGGCCGGGGCGGCGGTGGCGAGTTGTTTCGGGGCGGTGAGGCGGCGCTAGGGCCGGCGGTTCGGCCGGTGGTGGCTGGTGGCTCAGGGGGGTGCAGGTTGAAGATGAACTGCAGGCCCTCCCTAAACTACATGTCAAGTGCCTCTCTGCTACCATTGCGTTCAGTTTCGACAGTAGCATTCAGATTCCACAGTAAATTTCAGTTTCGACAGTTAAGTTCAGAGTCAACAGTTTTTACCTCATCTGTTGTAGTCAGGTGGTTTTTGGTGATGTTAATTTTACATCCATTTTACATCATCTATTGGAGATGCTATTAGAATCCCACTTGAGATTGACGATGTCTGTCTTGTGCTGCTTCAGCCTTGACGTCTTACGGCTCACCGGAGCTGCTCCAACGACAGAACGATCCATCACAACAGAGCAGTGCCCTGGACGCCGTCTACAGATTCCTCAGATCTTCCTCCACACCTCCGACAGCCACCTCTGCCTCAACTGCTTCAGCGACCAACCCAATGATGCTGAGGTCGACACGGCTACGGCAAAGAGGTTGTACACTTGTTGCATCACTTATTACTATACATTCACGTCGATCCATTAGGGCTATTTTGGTTCAACGGAAAAACATAGCAATAGGGAATTTTCCAATGGCACTCTACTATTCAATTATTCATGCATTTTGTTGAAAGGAATGAAGCAAAACATCCACCTGGACCTACTTTTCAAAATCCTATGCATGAAAACAAGACCAAGTGCATTAGTGCCAGAATAACATTCTAACTGTACACGCTTTCATATGGTTTCTCTTTATTTTGGCCATGTTTCTTTGCATTCCTCTGCTCTTCCAATTCCTGTAAACCAAACACCCAAGTTGACAGAAATCCTGTGTTTACAAATGCTCTGTTTACCATGTGCATTTTCCTATCCTATTCCGGTGTTTTTCCTATCCCTGCGTTTTAAGAATCATGCAAGCCAAATGAGCCCTTACAGAATTACTTCAGTTACAGGTACGTGTCGAAGGGAACTTTGTGTGGTTTGTCCTGCTCCTGCCGCGACGTCGTCCACCTCACCTGAGCTGCTCCATCGACAGAAGCATCCACCAAACCAGACATCACGACTCCTGACCGTCTTTCGCCGCCTCAGATCTCCTTCCCTGCCGCCGGCACCCACCCCAACGGCATCACCATCATCGACTCAGCAGATGAACCTGAGGAGTACACGGGTCCACAAGAGAGGTCGCACTCTTTTGTTTCTGCTTATGTTATGCATTGCTTAAACTTACCTGCTACTTTATCGTCCTGTTCAGCTCTTGGACTCCCAACTCAGGTCCAAATTAATGTTCAAACTTGAGTTCTAAATTAGTTGTGGGGCACATATCGAGGCAGCAATGAATAGTATGTCTGTCTAATATCTGGTTCACCTAGGGTATGCCTATGTTGTTCATCTTGGGTGGGAAACAAATAGTAAAGCAATCATCATCTGTCTTTTTATTAATTTAAAGCAATCATCAGCCTGCTATCATTATTTTTGGATCCATCCACTGGTTGTTACCATCACTCTAAATTTCTGCATGCTCTCCTTACATAATCTCACCATATTTTTTCGTATGCATGTCAGATATTGTACACAGTCATGCTGAACATGTAGAGAAAAAGAGAAGAGTTTTGCGCGGCAATACAATGTCATGCAGACATCGCTCCATGGTGGGTTCAATGGCAAACCCTCCCCACCCCTCTCCAGATTGTAATCCAGAGGAAGATATCTGTTCTGAGGCGGATTCAGACGCCGCTGACCACTCCTATTTACCCCCAAGGTGTTTGCTCTACCTTGGCATGATGATGTTAGTCATATCATGCATATGTTGCCTTGCAGTGCCTACTTTTGACATCATATATGTCATCTGCTTAGTTTAGACATGTTCTGTAATGCCACCTGTTTAGTTTCTATATCATATATGGGAATTATGCAGTCTCATGTCTTTTAGCCAGCCATAATATATGTGAAATGTGCAATGCCATCCTGTTTAACCAGGCATCATATATTTGAATGATATCTTGCCCATCCTTTTCTTCATTACATTTCCATTTGTCGACAATGTTTGTACATTAAACTACTCTTCCTGTGAATCAGCCATTTGGGTGGGAGATGGAAAAATCTGGAGTGAAAACAAGGCCTTCAGAGCAGACAGTGCTACCTGTCGAAGCAGATCTCTTGTTGGGTCCCGATAGCTCCTCAGAGATGGATTCAGAGACAGATGACCAGTCCTATTCCCCTACTGAGGTGTATGCTCTAACTTGGCACGGTTATACTGCTCATATCATGCATACGGTGTCTTGCATTGCATAGTTTAGACATCATATACACAATATTCAACACCATGTTCTTAGTTCAGACATCATATCGAATGCCCTCTGTTTAGCATATAAATCACATATGTGAATTAAATGATGCGATCCTGATTACTTAGATAACATGTAGGTGAATTATGTCATGCGATCCTGTTTAGTTATTCATCATATCTTTGAATTATGTTATGCTATGCTATCCAGTTTAGATAGACATCATATATGTGAAATTATGTCATGCTATCCGTTTTAGTTAAACAATATACATGTCAACTATTTCATGCCCTCTTTTTTCCACACTATCTATTGCATCTGTCTCTCATACAATGTCTGTACATTCAACTATGTTTCCTGTTTATCAGCCATTTGAATTGGAGCGGGTGATGCCAGTATCTAGCGGAATAAAAACACGGTCTTCAAATAAAACAGTGCTACCTCTTGGTGGAGATAGCACCCCGGTTGTACATGCACAAGAACCAGCCCTACCACACATAACCCAAACTCTCGCAGATTGTACCCCTACTGCGATGGACAGAGAACCAGCTTCACCCAATCTAACCCCAACCCCAGCCGATAGTAACCCAGTTCCTGTTGACACAGCACCATCTCCACCACAGAGCTCCCAAACAAGAGCAGTTAGTAAGGCAGCTCCAGTGCCCAAAGGGCCAGTACTATCACGGCGAACCCCAACTCCACCAGTTAGTACGCCTATTCCTGTGGAGGAAGCACAACCAGCCAGTCGTAGTTTAGCATCTATCGCATTTGATGTTGTTAAATCGTATGTGCGTATCTTCCCATCTTGGAAATATTATACTGAAGATGAAGGAAAATGCCAGTTGCAGGTGTTTGTCCAGGAGTTATGTGTAAGTAATGTTATTCATGGCAATTACTTTGCTTCGTCCCATACATCCTACCTCCATGATGGTTATAATACAGCAAATTTTCCCATTTTTCTCTATAGAGAAGGACCGATTTGGAAACTCAGGATGAGGTAACCTGTGCTAATACCTCTGCTATCTTCAAGAATGCTTGGTGGCAGTATCGGAATTACCTGAAGAAAACGTACTTCACCGGCAAAGAAACTCATCAAATTCCCTTACGTTCTCCTGAGACACATTTACTGGACGATGACTGGGAACGCCTTGTTCTGTACTGGTCCCGAACCAAGAATGTGGTAAGGTCTATGAGCTCATTTTCTATTTTTAAGTATTATATTCTTGCGTCTTACTGTACTCTGTTCATGTAGAACAAGTGCCTAAACCTGAAGAACAACTGTTCTAATTTAAGATTCCATTGCTATCATAGTTCAAAAAAGCGCTAGGCGTTAATTGTGCGTTTTGCCACCGCCTTGCACTTTACTGACCAAAGCGCATGCTTATGCGCAGTTATGCACAGATTAAGCGTAGTTATGCGCAATGCGTTTTGCCAACGCCTAGAGCCTAGGCGCTTAAGCGCTCGCTTAGGCGCGCCTTTTTTAACTATGATTGCTTTGCTCTTGTATCACTGTATTTACTGATACAAACTTATTTTTAAATTGAAGGATCCAATCGAAACTCCAATGGCACAACAGGTATGTTCACGCATGTTTCTTTAACAGGTTTGCTCTTATCAATAGCTCTTTTGATTTCAATTTCAATTGTGTATACAGTTGACTTTCATATCATGCACATTACTAGCATCACAACAGAGCCAATAGTGTTGTTGTACATGTAGACCCGTGGTACCCATCTGAAATCTTGTTGTGCCGTGTAGTTTCCCACGCTTTGTATTCTTTCACTGCTGCTTTGTCTTGAACTGATATGATTTGAACCGTGTCTCTATTTTGATTTGGCAAGACAATGCAGTGACCATAGGACATAGATATATGTTTGTTTGATGCTTTTATTATGTACTAGTACTTGGCAATAGAAGACTTGGTAGTTTAATCCTGTCCACCTTACTAATGAACTGGTTCACCGAAATGAGTTTCATATACTAGTACATGCTAAACTTGTTATGTGTCTGCTTGTTTCTTCTTTTAGAATGCTGACAGAATATTGGGGAAGAGTGCCTTATTAAGCAATGGTAAAGGAAGTAATGCAGATAAGGTTCAGGATAGTGACACATCCTTGTTGGTCTCCAACAAAGCTGATAAAACAGCTAAGGAAGACTATCTTGAAGACAGCGAGACAACCCCAAAGTCCTGTCTTGGTTTAGTGTTCGAGTTACTGGCCACTACCGCTTGCACAAGCTATTCAAACTCATTTTCTGAATCAGTTCGGTTTCTTGAGTCTCAACTACAAGCTGAAAGACATCGATTAGTTGTGCTGCGACAGGAAGGGGAAGGACTGCGGAAGTCCCTTGGAGCATTCAGATGCATACTTTCTGGTGCAACAGCAAGCGTTGGAGGATTTTAGCGCCAAACAGGACAAAGCTAATCAGCTTGCTAAGCTTATTGCCAGCATGGTGGATACCCAGGATAATGTTTCTTGAGCTCTTCTAAAGTTGTTTCAGTTATGCTCTTGTTTTGTTGCCGCGTTTATTTGCACTGGTGGCCAGTTTTGACGGCCAGTGTATGTAATATGCTGCTTTGTTCCCTATATTTGCACTAGTGCCGAACTTTGATGCCCAGTGGATGTAATATGTGTAATAGCGGTAATAGGCTAGCCTTAATTGCTTGCTTATTTATTTCCTTATTGTCTTGTTTAGTTGTTTGCTTTTAGTCACTGCAGTTCTTTTTCTGTGTTTTTCTAGTGGCCACAATAGCCTACTTTTGGTAACTAGGCCAAAATAATCATGGCAACACATGGACTGTTGTAACCATGGGCCTCCTGCAGGCTGTATGATCCATGGGCCTTCGTTCGGCCATAGGACCATTGGCCTTCTATACGGGCCGTAGGATCCATCGGCCTTCTATACGGGCCTTAGGGATCAATGGGCCTTCTACGGGCCGTAGGGTCCATGGACCTTCTACGGGCCGTACGATCCATGGGCCTTCTACGGGCCGTACTATCTGTCGGGGATATACCCCGTGGTATGACCCGGCCGGATATATGACCCGGCCGGACTTGATGTTTCATTGGTAACCGCCAGAGGATTGGCGACTCACGTGTCCGGCGGCTCACTGGTGTGACGACTCACGAGCCTGAAGACTCATGGGTGACCCGGCGGGTGCTTCAGACGGACGACAAGGCCCAAGGCCAAGTAGGCCAGTTCATATAAAGGTGGGCCGGCTTAAGAGGAAAGGGATGACAAATATTTCCTTTACGAGGAAGCAAGACCCGGACTTGTATTCAACTTGTAAGAAAAGATAGACTAGTCCTAGTCCTACTAGGACTCCACATGTAACCCGCCCCTCTAACTTATATAAGGAGGGGCAGCGCTCCCCAAAGAAGGCAATAAGAAACAATATCTAGGGCTAGACACAAAGAGGAGAGTCGGCTTACGGCGATTCTCTCATGAGCATAATGAGATCTAGCCACAAACAGCATGTAGGGCTATTACCGGATGAAGTTTCCCGGGGCCCGAAGCTGTCTAAATCCTTGTCTTGTGTTGCATCTCTTGTCCAGATCAATCCCTCTCAAGCTACCACATAGATGCGTTGGCCTCGCGACTAAGTCCTGACACTAAGGACATCTGCGGTGACAATTCCACGACAGTTGGCGCCCACCATGGGGCACGCGCGCGGTGGTGTTGAGTTCTTGAAGGGATCTCTTCAAGGGATTGAGAAGCTTGCAAATTTTCGGATGAAGAAAGATTCAGCATAGAAGGATTCATATCAATTACAAGTTCATCCGTCAAGATCAAAGAAGTTTTCAGCGGCGGCATGTACAAAATTCAGATACAAGAGAAGCTAGGGTTTCAGATTAAGCGTCGCCGCACGTACCTGTAGCGATCGGTCAATCCAACAGATCGATGTTTGCTGCTGGGATTAATTCGAGACTAATTGGCGCAAATCAACTGCTGCTATTTGTCCGGTATACGAACAAAAGAGAAAAACAGCCTGTGTACAGAGAGTCCAAGACCCATGTACCCACGTGAAGATCAAGCAAAAAAAGGGGAACAAAGGAAAGGGGCCACGACCCGGGAGCAAATTGTCCTCAGACTCGGACTCCTTCATTGACCCGTCCCGTTGTCGACCTTGCCTTGCGTCCGGCTGGTGGTTCGCCGCCGACAGCCCGCGGCTGCGGGTACGGCTTCGGGTCTCCGGCCGCCTCAGCCCTTTTCCGACACCTCCAGACCTCGCGCTCCAACCGCCGCTCCAGTCGCGCCCACCTCAAGTCGCCGCCCGCCTCAGTCTCCGGTCTGAGTCACCGGGCGCTTTCGCCTCTGGCGCGTTGACCCGCCCCAAGCCTCTGATGCCTTCGCCCTTGCGTGCCTCGTGCCTCTGAGACCATCTCACCCATATGGAGAGCCGCCGCGCCACCGCACCTCGAGCGGACCCGGCATTGCCGGCCGTCTCCGCCTCCAAGTCGCCACCTAATGCCCTCTCTGAGTCATCTCCGAGCACCCTGTTCTTCATTGAGCTGCCGCCGTGGCTCGCCTCCACGCCTGCCGTGGTCGCGCCCACTTGTCGGCTCACTGCCGCAAGCCGCCGCTATGTCTCCGAGTGGCCCGGGCCTTGTGTTGCCTTCGTGGGAACATGTTTGAGCCACCGCATCCGCCTTCTGAGTAGTCAAACACGCTACAGGTCACCATCGCTAGCGTATTTTTCCTCTGACCTGCCTCTCACACGGGCCCTTGCGTCGAGCTGCCGCTGGCCTCCGTTACCTCTGAGCTGCCCTTGTGTAGGCCGAGTCACCGGGCGCTACCCGCACTGCTGCTGCACTTTTGGTGTGAGTCTCCCTCACACGGATCTCTTGGTGAGTCGCCGGCCTCCGCCGGCGAGCCTCCGCTGCCGAGCCACCTCACTGCGGACCAACTTTGCGGCGTCTGGGCCAAGTTACCGCCGCATCACGTCGCCTCTGATTCCATCCCGGCACCCGAGCACTGGTCTCCCGTTGGCTTTGTCGCGCCACAACTACCCACGGGCCCGTCTCCTGAGTCGCTGCCATTGCTCCGCGCGGTTTGAAGCTGCAGTGTTTTACATCGGTTGCTACTTCGATAATACTGGGGAGGTCCGATCTGTTCAGCTTATGCATAACAACTAAAATGGACAGTTTTCAGGGTTATGGTTTGGTCAAGTCTGGTGGCCGTACAGCTGCTACAAGCCGGAATCGATCCAACTATTTTTGTGCTTGGCTGCTTGCTAGCAGCTTTGTAAGTACGTCTGCGGTTAAAAATCCAGCATTGTCTTCGAACTGTTTGTTTCTATTGCAGCCAGCGCATGGCCACGCCCCGCCTCACCGTCCAGGTTCCAAGCCGGCCGCGTGACGTCTCAGCTGCAAGTCGCTGCGATGGCCTATGTCAACTGGGCCGATGCCTTCACCGCAGCAAGTCGCCCCGGCTGTCGAATTGTTTTCAGTTATATGGTTGAACTACTGCTGGGACTCCGCCTCCTCTGCCAATAGCCGCCCAGAGCGGTCACCTCCTATGTCATGGTCCCTCATCAAGCCGGCTGCACAGTAACCACGGCGCTGGCGCTGTCCGGGTCGTGCTGGTGTTGGACATGTGACGGGCTACAGCGATAGCCATGATAGGTTCATGTAGTCTCAAGACTACTGTTGGAAACGAACAAAGGATCAAAGGAAAATACTATGCTACTGTGGTGGTCAAATCAGCCACAAGATCAAAGAAAAATACTATACACTACCATCTCCACTTTCTCACAAGAAGACAGAGGCAAAAGCAACTGGTATTTACAGTATAGCCCACGATCAAGACTAAAATGCTAGCACATGCACAGTGCTGTTGGACCCAATTAAATTCTATCCTATGCACAGATCATCTGTCGTCCGAATACACCAGGTGATATCCATCTAAATTGATTTTATTAGTACATATTGTTTTTTGCAAAAAAACAGTTTATCTTTGTCTTGGTCTGCAATATTGTTTATGCAGGGAAATTATTTATGACAAAAAGTGATATTATACCGCAGAGATGGAGGCATGCCAACATCTTTTGGCACAGGTGGTCGTCGTTACTCAAGGACTCCCGCACCGGCTTACAACTCCATGGCCGTCTCTCACGACCACGCCGGCTTACAACAAGGAGGACAACTTGCCCGTCCGCACTGGCTTACAACGTCACGGCCGGTTCATCTGTCTATGCCGCCTCTGATGTTATGGTCGTCTTTACCGTCCGTCTCTCACGGCCTGGTCTACATCGACACACCGGGCCGCACTTGTCTGGATGAGCTGTTTATTGAGTATGAGCAAGTCACTACTTGGGAAGCCCGGTTTTCTTCCAACAAATTAAAGGAAAATTATAATATATTATCAGTCGTCGTCTGCACTGGATGGTTCAATGGGCAGGTGCACAAGTCGCCGCCACTACAGTTTGGTTAACTTCAAACAGCCAGTTGGAAGGAACCATTGGCCGAGTTGCTGACACAGCTCATACGAGATCATTTATAACCCGCCACAGTCACCTCAACCTTCTGTGGATTCACCTCGTGCTATCAACGCCAATGATGTATACCTTCTGCTATGGTCAAATATGGAGAATCTCAAGCCAACTCCTCGAGTCGTCATGAGACTCGAGGGCTACAATGGTATGACTCGGCAAAATTAGCCGGTTCCAATGAATTCAAGAACTCCGGGTCATTGAAGGGAAAAATAACCCGGGCCCCGAAGATTACTGCTAGATCGATGAAAATTTAAAAGCCGTCAGAAGATTTCCGGCTCAAAATAAGGACTCTGGTTTAAAATACAGCTCAAGAGACATCTCCCTCCCGCAAAGCTTTGAAGCTCTCAAAACCGGTTCAACATCTGGATCAAGGTAAATTTGTCCCTTACAAAGCTTTGAGGATCTCAATATCCGGTTTAAGAATTCCGGTTCAAAAAGAATTAATCTCGAAAATCTCTCGCAAGTTCGAGATCTCAGACAAATTAATGGTTACCAAAGAAAACTTGCTGCCATGATGCACGGTTCAAAACATGGGTATCCTGCCTTACGGCTTATCTTGTTATGGTCACTTGGGGGCTTCCTGCTCATCGGGCATAGCTATCAGTACCCTCTTGATTGGCGCAATGCCAAAACTTATATGGTCACTTGGGGGCTTCCTGTTCAAATATAGGTAGTATTCGAACCAAAGAGAACATAGCTGTCGATACCCTTTTGATTAGCAAACTGCTGAACCCACTTGGGGGCTTCTTGATCGTATTTGAATCATAGCTCAACCCCTTTGGGAATCGACGTGGATCGTATTCGAATCAGCGTTGTTAAACAATTTTTAAGGTCATTTGGGGGCTTCCTATTCAAACATAGGTCGTATTCGAACCAAAGTGAACATAGTTGTCAATACCCACTTTGATCGGCAACGCCAATGCCACTGGGGGCTATATGATCGTATTCAAATCTTAGCTTAACCCCTTTGGAACGGTTTACTGATCGTATTCGAATTAGAAGCCTCAAAAATTTTATCTGTTTTTATACAATCGCAAGTGTTTGAGTTGTCACAAATATCATTTGTGCTTTACCAATTGCTCCTATCAAAAATTCAAGGTACACAAGCCTCAGTCCATTACATTGAAGGATCCATTGCTCAGTTGGTAAAGCACAAAGCTCTTAACCTTGTGGACGTGGGTTCAAGCCCCATGGTGGAGATTACATCATATGATGTTATTATCAATGAATTATATACAAATTTTGGTAATATGGATATAAGGGAGAAATATCAGTTGGTAAAGCACAAAGCTCTTATCATATGATGTTACTGAGCCGGCCCTTGGGGGCTACAGGTAATATGGATATAAGGGAGAAATATCTTCAAAATTTCAGTTTTGAGTAAATCAGATTGACCCGCATCTGCAAAAATCATAAACCGGCGTCGGCGACAATTATGACTCAGCATCATCTATTTATAACCCGGCGATTTTGGTAATCATAAACCGGCAAATTTTATATCTTCAAGACGGCTGAATATAAGTTGAATATTTGAAGACCAATATTTTTGTCAAGTCAGAGCATTGAAAGCCGACTCAAGTGGATCATCTCTTACAATATTTCTCAACAAAATACCAATGTCAGCAAATTGACTCTCAAGCTAGACTGTTGACCCGGATTTTTCAAAGGAAGTATCTGGATTTTTTGCATTGGAAAAATTTGAACATATCTACTAAAAGAGATTTGCTATGAGTTCATGGGCATGTATCAAGAAGGAAATGACAAGGATTTAAAGATGATCAGGTGTCGGCTTACAAATATCTAACCCGGAGCACAACCTGTCAAATTGTTCTTGAGTTATTTTGCAGGGTTAGTTTAACATGGATAAATCCAGATTAAACTGGGGGCTAATGTCGGGGATATACCCCGCGGTATGACCCGGCCAGATATATGACCCGGCCGGACTTGATGTTTCATTGGTAACCGCCAGAGGATTGGCGACTCATGTGTCCGGCGGCTCACTGGTGTGACGACTCACGAGCCTGAAGACTCATGGGTGACCCGGTGGGTGCTTGAGACGGACGACAAGGCCCAAGGCCCAGTAGGCCGGTTCATATAAAGGTGCTCTGTCTTAAGAGCAAAGGGATGACGAATATTTCCTTTACGAGGAAGCAAGACCCGGACTTGTATTCAACTTGTAAGAAAAGATAGACTAGTCCTAGTCCGACTAGGACTCCACATGTAACCCGCCCCTCTAACTTATATAAGGAGGGGCAGGGATCCCCAAAGAAGGCAACAAGAAACAATATCTAGGGCTAGACACAAAGAGGAGAGCCGGCTTACGGCGACTCTCTCATGAGCATAATGAGATCTAGCCACAAACAGCATGTAGGGCTATTACCGGATGATGTTTCCTGGGGCCCGAAGCTGTCTAAATCCTTGTCTTGTGTTGCGTCTCTTGTCCCGATCAACCCCTCTCAAGCTACCACATAGATGCGTTGGCCTCGCGACTAAGTCCTGACACTAAGGACATCTGCCATGACAATTCCACGACACTATCCATGGGCCTCATATGGGCCGTAGGATCCATGGGCCTTCTACGGGGCGTATCATCATTTCGCCAATCATGGGCCATACTATTCGTGGACCATAACGGGCCGTTAATAGGCCGTATTTGATAACTCTATGAAAACAACCCAATGGGTTCTTTTTTACATGAAAACGGCCCAACGTATTAATGGTCCGCAAACTGGCCGACTGTAACTACGGGCTGAATTTGGCCCACAAGCAGAAAATGATAGTAACGGGCCATATGTAACCGAATGCTGCAAGTGAGCCCAAGAATCAATGGGCCCTGAGAAGGCCAAAAGATAACTTGGGCTGGAAACGGCCCAATGGAATAACGGGCCGTTAATGGGTATAAACTGATACACTGTTCATTACGGGCCAGTTTCACCATGGGCTGTTAATGGGCCAAGAGTTACAAAGGTCCTTATATGGGCCGAAAGAAGTCATGGGCCACACATGGGCCGGATGTTAAAACGGGCTGAATCATATTGGACGGCCCAGATGAAGCTACTGGGCCTAATTCGAATAGGGCGTAACGGGCCCTGGGTTAGCGGGCTGTAAATGGGCTATATGCGAACAGGCCATTAACAGGCTTTCCATGGGCCGGCCCGCCACCTTTTGACCAAGTCAAACGGGCCGGCCTTTTCACAGGAATGGGCCTCTGTTGGGCCTTGCCACGTGTCGCCATATCATAGGCGCCTTCGGTCCAATGAGCGGATGACATCTGTCCCAACGGTGAGCCGACACGTGTTTCCTCCAGCCAATGATGATTTTACACGTGGAAAATCCCCATTGGTCGGGGCTGTTAATGGGTTATCGGATCCAAAACCCAAACCGATAGATTAATGTGTTCCGTTACGGTGGATGCCACGTGTCGGTCACCCTTGACGAAAGCACTTCTGTGACACGCGATTTATCGTCATGGAAGTGGTGTTGGGGAACGTAGTAATTTCAAAAAAAATCCTACGCACACGCAAGATCATGGTGATGCATAGCAACGAGAGGGGAGAGTGTTGTCCACGTACCCTCGTAGACCGAAAACGGAAGCGTTATGACAATGCGGTTGATGTAGTCGTACGTCTTCACGATCCGACCGATCCAAGCACCGAACGTACGGCACCTCCGAGTTCAGCACACGTTCAGCTCGATGACGATCCCCGGACTCCAATCCAGTAGGATGTCGGGGATGAGTTCCGTCAGCACAATGGCGTGGTGACGATGATGATGTTCTACCGATGCAGGGCTTCGCCTAAGCACCGCTACGATATGACCGAGGTGGAATATGGTGGAGAGGGGCACCGCACACGGCTAAGGAACAATCACGAAGATCAACTTGTGTGTCTAGAGGTGCCCCCCTACCCCCGTATATAAAGGAGCAAGGGGGAGGCCGGCCGGCCCTAGGGGGCGCGCCAAGGAGGGGGGAGTCCTCCTCCTAGTGGGAGTAGGACTCCCCTTTCCTAGTCCAACTAGGAAGGAGGAAGGGGGAAGGAAAGAGAGGGAGAGGGAGAGGGAAAGAGGGGCCACGCCCCCCTCCCCTTGTCCAATTCGGACTCCCCATGGGAGGGGGCGCTCCACCTCCTGGGCTGCTGCCCTCTCTCTCCCCTCAGGCCCACTAAGGCCCAATACTTCCCCGGGGGGTTCCGGTAACCCCTCCGGCACTCCAGTTTTCTTCGAAATCACCCGGAACACTTCCGGTGTCCAAATATGGTCGTCCAATATATCAATCTTTATGTCTCGACCATTTCGAGACTCCTCGTCATGTCCGTGATCACATCCGGGACTCCGAACAACCTTTGGTACATCAAAACTTATAAACTCATAATAAAACTGTCATCGTAACGTTAAGCGTGCGGACCCTACGGGTTCGAGAACTATGTAGACATGACCTAGAACTGTTTCCGGTCAATAACCAATAGCGGAACCTGGATGCTCATATTGGCTCCTACATATTCTACGAAGATCTTTATCGGTCAAACCGCATAACAACATACGTTGTTCCCTTTGTCATCGGTATGTTACTTGCCCGAGATTTTATCGTCGGTATCCAATACCTAGTTCAATCTCGTTACCAGTAAGTCTCTTTACTCGTTACGTAATGCATCATTTCGTAACCAACTCATTGGCCACATTGCTTGCAAGGCTTATAGTGATGTGCATTACCGAGAGGGCCCAGAGATACCTCTCCGACAATCGGAGTGACAAAACCTAATCTCGAAATACGCCAACTCAACATGTACCTTTGGAGACACCTGTAGAGCTCCTTTATAATCACCCAGTTACGTTGTGACGTTTGGTAGCACACAAAGTGTTCCTCCGGTAAACGGGAGCTGCATAATCTCATAGTTGTAGGAACTTTGTATAAGTCATGAAGAAAGCAATAGCAACATACTAAACGATCAAGTGCTAGGCTAACGGAATGGGTCAAGTCAATCACATCATTCTTCTAATGATGTGATCCTATTAATCAAATAACAACTCTTTTGTCCATGGCTAGGAAACATAACCATCTTTGATAAACGAGCTAGTCAAGTAGAGGCATACTAGTGACACTATGTTTGTCTATGTATTAACACATGTATTATGTTTCCGGTTAATACAATTCTAGCATGAATAATAAACATTTATCATGATATAAGGAAATAAATAATAACTTTATTATTGCCTCTAGGGCATATTTCCTTCAGTCTCCCACTTGCACTAGAGTCAATAATCTAGTTCACATCATCATGTGATTTAACACCAATATTCACATTTGTATGTGATTAACACCCATAGTTCACATCGTCATGTGACCAACACCTAAAGGGTTTACTAGAGTCAATAATCTAGTTCACATCGCTATGTGATTAACACCCAAAGAGTACTAAGGTATGATCATGTTTTTCTCATGAGAGAAGTTTAGTCAACGGGTCTGACACATTCAGAGCCGTATGTATTTTGCAAATATTCTATGTCTACAATGCTCTGCACAAAGCTACTCTAGCTTATTGCTCCCACTTTCAATATGTATCCAGATTGGGACTTAGAGTCATCTGGATCAGTGTAAAAGTTTGCACCGATGTAACTTTTACGACGAACTCTTTTATCACCTCCATAATCGAGAAACATCTCCTTAGTCCTCACTAAGGATATTCTTGAACGTTGTCCAGTGATCTACTATTAGATCAAAATTGTATTCCTTTGCCAAACTCAGAGCAAGGTATACAATAAGTCTGGTTCATAGAATAGCATACTTTATAGAACCTACGACTGAGGCATAGGGAATGACTTTTCATTATCTTTCTATTTTCTGCCATGGTCGGGTCTTGAGTCTTACTCAATTTCACACCTTGCAACACAGGCAAGAACTCCTTCTTTGACTGTTCCATTTTGAACTACTTCAAAATCTCATCAAGGCATGTACTCATTGAAAAAATCTTATCAAGTGTCTTGATCTATCTTTATAGATCTTGACGCTCAATGTGTAAGCAGCTTCACCGAGGTCTTTCATTGAAAAACTTTTTATTCAAGTATCCTTTTATGCTATCCAGAAATTCTATATCATTTCCAATCAACAATATGTCGTCCACATATAATAACAAAAATGCTATAGAGCTCCCACTCACTTTCTTATAAATACAGGCCTTTCCAAAAGTCTATATAAAACCATATGCTTTGGTCAACTCATCAAAACATATATTCCAACTCCGAGATGCTTGCACCAGTCCATTGATGGATCGCTGGAGCTTTTACATTTTGTTAGCACCTTTAGGATTTTCAAAACCTTCTGGTTGCATCATATACAACTCTTCTTTAATAAATCCATTAAGGAATGCAGTTTTGACATCCATTTGCCAGATTTCATAAAATGTGGTAATTGCTAACATGATTCGGACAGACTTAAGCATCGATACGAGTGAGAAAATATCATCGTATTCAACACCTTGAACTTGTCGAAAACCTTTCGCAACAAGTCGAGCTTAGTAGATAGTAACACTACTATCAGTGTTCGTCTTCCTCTTGAAGATCCATTTATTTAACATGGCTTGTTGATCATCGAGCAAGTCAATCAAAGTCCATACTTTGTTCTCATATATGGATCATATCTCAGATTTTATGGCCTCAAGCCATTTCGCGAAATCTGGGCTCATCATCGCTTCCTCATAGTTCGTAGGTTCATCATGGTCTAGTAACATGACTTCCAGAACTAGATTACCGTACCACTCTGGTGCGGATCTTACTCTTGAAGACCTACGATGTTTGGTAGCAACTTGATCTGAAGTTTCATGATCATCATCATTAACTTCCTCACTAATTGGTGTAGGAATCACTGGAACTGATTTCTGTGATGAACTATTTTCCAATAAGGGAGAAGGTACAATTACTTCATCAAGTTCTACTTTCCTCCCACTCACTTCTTTCGAGAGAAACTCCTTCTCTAGAAAGGATCCATATTAAGCAACAAAGACCTTGCCTTCGGATATGTGATAGAAGGTGTACCCAAAAGTCTCTTTTGGGTATTCTATGAAGACGCACTTCTCCGATTTGGGTTTGAGCTTATCATGCTAAAACTTTTTCACATAAGCATTGCAACCCCAAACTTTAAGAAACGACAGCTTAGGTTCATTGCTAAACCATAGTTCATACGGTGTCGTCTCAACGGATTTAGATGGTGCCCTATTTAACGTGAATGCAGCTGTCTCTAATGCATAACCCCAAAATGATAGTGGTAAACCGATAAGAGACATCATAGATCGCACCATATCCAATAAAGTGCGGTTACGACGTTCGGACACACCATAATGCTGTGGTGTTCCAGGTGGCATGAGCTGTGAAACTATTCCACATTGTTTTATATGAAGGCCAAACTCGTAACTCGGATATTTGTCTCCGTGATCAAATCACAGAAACTTTATTTTCTTGTTACGATGATTCTTCACTTCACTCTAAAATTCTTTGAACTTTTCAAAATGTTTCAGACGTGTGCTTCATTAAGTAGATATACTCATATCTGCTCAAATCATCTTGTGAAGGTCAGAAAATAACGATACTCGCCACGAGTATCAACACTCATTGGATCGCATACATCGGTATGTATTATTTCCAATAAATCAGTAGCTCGTTCCATTGTTCCGAAGAATAGAGTTTTAGTCATCTTGCCCAAAAGGCACGGTTCGCAAGCATCAAATGATTCATAATCAAGTGATTCCAGAAACCCATCAGCATGGAGTTTTTTTTCATGCGCTTTACACCGATATGACCCAAACAGTAGTGCCACAAATAAGTTGCACTATCATTATCAACCTTGCATCTTTTGGCCTCAATATTATGATTATGTGTATCACTACGATCAAGATCCAACAAACTATTTTCATTGGGTGTATGACCATCGAAGGCTTTATTCATGTAAACAGAATAACAATTATTCTCTGACTTTAAATGAATAACCGTATTGCAATAAACATGATCGAATCATATTCATGCTCAACGCAAACGCCAAATAACATTTATTTAGGTTTAACACTAATCCCGAAAGTATAGGGAGTGTGCTATGATGATCATATCAATCTTGGAACCACTTCCAACATATGTCGCCACTTCACCCTTAACTAGTCTTTGTTTATTCTGTAACTCCTGTTTCGAGTTACTAATTTTTAGCAACCGAACAAGTATCAAATACTCAGGGGCTACTATAAACACTAGTAAGATACACATCAATAACCTGTATATCAAATATACCTTTGTTCACTTTGCCATCCTACTTATTCCACCAAATATCCAGGGCATTTCCGCTTCTAGTGACCATCTCCTTTGCAGTGTAAGCACTCAGTTTCAGGCTTTGGTCCAACTTTGGGCTTCTTCGCGGGAGTGACAACTTTCTTGCCATTATACTTGAAGTTCCCTTTCTTTTAATTTGCTCTTTTCTTGAAACTAGTGGTCTTGTCAAATCATCAACACTTGATGCTCTTTTCTTGATTTCTACCTTCGTCGATTTCAGCATCACGAAGAGCTCGGGAATTGTTTTCGTCATCCCTTGCATTATAGTTCATCACGAAGTTCTAGTAACTTGATGATGGTGACTAGAGAACTCTGCCAATCACTATCTTATCTGGAAGATTAACTCCCACTTGATTCAAGCGATTGTAGTACTCAGACAATCTAAGTACTTGCTGACTAGTTGAGCAATTCTCCTCCATCTTTTAGGTGAAGTATTTGTCAGAGGTCTCATACCTCTTGACACGGGCATGAGTCTGAAATACCAATTTCATCTCTTGAAACATCTTATATGTTCCATGACGTTTCAAAAATGTTTTTGTAGTCCCGGTTCTAAGCCATAAAGCATGGTGCACAAAACTATCAAGTAGTCATCATATTGAGCTAGCCAAACGTTCATAACGTCTGCATCTGCTCTTGTAATAGGTCTGTCACCTAGCGGTGCATCAAGGACATAATTCTTCTGTGCAACAATGAGGATAAACCTCAGATCACTGACCAAGTCCGCATCATTGCTACTAACATTTTTCAACTTAGTTTTCTCTAGGAACACATATAAAAACATAGGGAAGCAAAAACATAGGGAAGCAACAACGCGAGCTATTGATCTACAACATTATTTGCAAAATACTACCAGGACTAAGTTCATGATAAATTAAAGTTCAATTAATCATATTACTTAAGAACTCCCACTTAGACAGACATCTCTCTAGTCATCTAAGTGATCACGTGATCCAAATCAACTAAACCATGTCCGATCATCACGTGAGATGGAGTAGTTTTCAATGGTGAACATCATTATGTTGATCATATCTACATATGATTCACGTTCGACCTTTCGGTCACCGTGTTCCGAGGCCATATTTGTATATGTTAGGCTCGTCAAGTTTAACCTGAGTATTCCGCGTGTGCAACTGTTTTGCACCCGTTGTATTTGAACGTAGAGCCTATCACACCCGATCATCACGTGGTGTCTCAGCACGAAGAACTTTCGCAATGGTGCATACTCAGGGAGAACACTTCTTGATAATTTAGTGAGAGATCATCTTAAAATGCTAACGTCAATCAAAGCAAGATAAGATGCATAAAGGATAAACATCACATGCAATCAATATAAGTGATATGATATGGCCATCATCATCTTGTGCTTTTGATCTCCATCTCCGAAGCACCATCGTGATCACCATCGTCACCGGCGCGACACCTTGATCTCCATCGTAGCATCATTGTCGTTACGCCATCTATTGCTTCTACGACTATCGCTACCGCTTAGTGATAAAGTAAAGCAATTACAGGGCGTTTGCATTTTATACAATAAAGCGACAACCATATGGCTCCTGCCAGTTGCTGATAACTTTGGTTACAAAACATGATCATCTCATACAATAAAATATAGCATCACGTCTTGACCATATCACATCACAACATGCCCTGCAAAAACAAGTTAGACGTCCTCTACTTTGTTGTTGCAAATTTTACGTGGCTGCTACGAGCTGAGCAAGAACCGTTCTTACCTACGCATCAAAACCAAAATGATAGTTCGTCAAGTTAGTGATGTTTTAACCTTCGTAAGGACCGGGCGTAGCCACACTCGGTTCAACTAAAGTTGGAGAAACAGACACCCGGTAGTCACCTGTGTGCAAAGCACGGCGGTAAAACCAGTCTCGCGTAAGCATACGCGTAATGTCGGTCCGGGTCGCTTCATCCAACAATACCGCTGAACCAAAGTATGACATGTTGGTAAGCAGTATGACTTGTATCGCCCACAACTCACTTGTGTTCTACTCGTGCATATAACATCAACACATAAAACCTAGGCTCGGATGCCACTGTTGGGGAACGTAGTAATTTCAAAAAAATTCCTACGCACACGTAAGATCATGGTGATGCATAGCAACGAGAGGGGAGAGTGTTGTCCATGTACCCTCATAGACCGAAAACAGAAGCGTTATGACAACGCGGTTGATGTAGTCATACGTCTTCACGATTCGACCGATCCAAGCACCGAATGTACGGCACCTCCGAGTTCAGCACACGTTCAGCTCGATGACGATCCCCGGACTCCGATCCAGCAGGGTGTCGGGGATGAGTTCCGTCAGCACGACTGTGTGGTGACGATGATGATGTTCTACCGACGCAGGGCTTCGCCTAAGCACCGCTACGATATGACCGAGGTGGAATATGGTGGAGAGGGGCACCGCACACGGCTAAGGAACGATCACGAAGATCAACTTGTGTGTCTAGACGTGCCCCCCTGCCCCCGTATATAAAGGAGCAAGGGGGGAGGCCGGCCGGCCCTAGGGGGCGCGCCAAGGAGGGGGGAGTCCTCCTCCTAGTGGGAGTAGGACTCCCATTTCCTAGTCCAACTAGGAAGGAGGAAGGGGGAAGGAAAGAGAGGGAGAGGGAGAGGGAAAGAGGGGCCGCGCCCCCCTCCCCTTGTCCAATTCGGACACCCCATGGGAGGGGGCGCGCCACCTCCTGGGCTGCTGCCCTCTCTCTCCCCTCAGGCCCACTAAGGCCCAATACTTCCCCGGGGGGTTCTGGTAACCCCTCCGGCACTCCGGTTTTCTCCGAAATCACGCGGAACACTTCCGATGTCCGAATATGGTCGTCCAATATATCAATCTTTATGGATCGACCATTCCGAGACTCCTTGTCATGTCCGTGATCACATCCGGGACTCCGAACAACCTTCGGTACATCAAAACTTATAAACTCATAATAAAACTGTCATCGTAACGTTAAGCGTGCGGACCCTACGGGTTCGAGAACTATGTAGACATGACCTAGAACTGTTTCCGGTCAATAACCAATAGCGGAACCTGGATGCTCATATTGGCTCCTACATATTCTACGAAGATCTTTATCGGTCAAACCGCATAACAACATACGTTGTTCCCTTTGTCATCGGTATGTTACTTGCCCGAGATTTTATCGTCGGTATCCAATACCTAGTTCAATCTCGTTACCGGTAAGTCTCTTTACTCGTTACGTAATGCATCATTCTGTAACCAACTCATTGGCCACATTGCTTGCAAGGCTTATAGTGATGTGCATTACCGAGAGGGCCCAGAGATACCTCTCCGACAATCGGAGTGACAAAACCTAATCTTGAAATACGCCAACTCAACATGTACCTTTGGAGACACCTGTAGAGCTCCTTTATAATCACCCAGTTATGTTGTGACGTTTGGTAGCACACAAAGTGTTCCTCCGGTAAACGGGAGCTGCATAATCTCATAGTTGTAGGAACTTTGTATAAGTCATGAAGAAAGCAATAGCAACATACTAAACGATCAAGTGCTAGGCTAACGGAATGGGTCAAGTCAATCACATCATTCTTCTAATGATGTGATCCCGTTAATCAAATGACAACTCTTTTGTCCATGGCTAGGAAACATAACCATCTTTGATAAACGAGCTAGTCAAGTAGAGGCATACTAGTGACACTATGTTTGTCTATGTATTCACACATGTATTATGTTTCCAGTTAATACAATTCTAGCATGAATAATAAACATTTATCATGATATAAGGAAATAAATAATAACTTTATTATTGCCTCTAGGGCATATTTCCTTCAAGTGGACACTTCCGTGATGATAATTTTGGTAATGTCATGGAACACTTCTACGACAGCACAGGTATGACTATCTTGATTCTGTCATAAAATCGTCATGGATGTACATGCATGACAGAAAACGCGACCTACTGTGACAAACATGTATCATCATGGAAGTGTATTTTTTTCCAGTGCAGCCGGCTCGTTGCCTTTTCCTCCGCGGGCGCCGCCAGTCGGCGTCCGGGATGTCGCCCCATGATCTTGGCGAGGGGTGGCTCATTGTTTTGTCGGGCTGGAGCTTCAGCCCGGCAGCCGGCTTCGTGTTGCGCGGCGGCCGCATCTAGGAGCTGCTGGACTCGCTCCGTCATGTGGCGGCGCTCATCGCCGTCGTATTTTTCCAGCTCATACGTCATCGCCTGGGCGGCCTGGATGTTCTCTACAGGCGTGGCGTAGACGGGGCGCTCCGCCCTGAACATGCTGGCGACGGTCGCGCCATGCTGCCGAGCCGTGCCGAGGCGGCTAGGCCCTTCAGGAGCCGGTGTGCCACCAACAGCCCGATCCATCTCGCGCCGGTAGGCGTCCGAGAGTTGGCGCATGTTGGCCAGGCGGCCAGCGCTTTCGAGAAGCTGGACGCGGCGTGCCTCCAGTACCTCAGCATCTGTGCCCTCGGAGATGGGCGTCGTTAGGTCGCGCAGAGTCGCATCGTGGGGGTCTTGAGCATGCTCGTCCGAGTGCTCTCCGCTGCTGATGACGAGCACCTCCGTGACGGTGCTCCCGCCGCTGTGCTCGCGAGGAGGCGGCTCGTCATAGACCACCACGTTGGTGGGGAACGCGTCAAACGACATCGTGTCGGAGTCGTCGATCATCGGATCGGTGGAGCCAATAGACTCTAGGTCCACAGCAGGCTCGCTGGTGACATGGAGCTGGTCAAGGAGGCTGACAAGGCGGCTCTCGGGGCAGTTAGTGCCCGCATCGGAGGCCATCTCGTCGGAGAGGTCGATCTCGCCAACGAGGTCGGCGAGGCAGCTCGCCGTGCAGGGGATCTCCGTGCCATGCAGCGCGTCGGGGCTGACGCCGTCAGGCGTGCTGGGCTGGCTTTGCTCGCCAAGAAGGAACAGGGTTCCCGTCCAGAGCAGATCTCCGGGAGAAGGTGCACCTCGCCCCACGGTGGGCGCCAAATGTCGGGGGTTGGGTGCGACATATGCTAATGGATGGCTTATCGTGGTGGGAGCGAGTACAATGTCGCCGGTGCCTGGAAGCGGCATAAGGCGTAGACATGTATGCCGATGAACTTTACCCAGGTTGGGGGCTCTCCGTGGAGATAATACCCCTACTCCTGCTCTGCGGTGTCTCCGCATGATCACTAAGGCACTAGTGATACAAGTTGCTCCTTGAGCTGTGTCTAGAGGTAGTACAAGGCAAGGCTAGCTCTTCCCTGCCCTAGGTAACTGACTAGTTCTATCAGAGTTGGAACCCTTTGCATGGGTGCCCTGGGGGGTTTATATAGGCCTACCCCCCTAGGGGTACAATGGTAATCCGTCCGGGTGATGGGCCCGGCTGTCAGTGTCTCCGGCCTCCAGTTTCTCCGCTGACTACTGGGGCCCGCCGTCTGGTGGGTCCTGCTGACTGGTTGGTGGCTGCTCATTGTAGCTGTGCCGTCAGTGACGAGGGCTTGGTCATCTTAGCGTGGCTACAGTCCCGCCGCCTGGTGGGAGATCACTGTAGCCACACCTGGTCTCATCAGCTTAATGGCATGCTTGCCTCGGGGCAAGGGACGGCCGCCTGCTGGTGGCCGGCCCTTCCCAAGTCCGACTGATTGGGCTTCCGCTGTCTTCTACGGCATCACTGCCCGATAGGGCCCGCCGCCAGCAGGCCGTACCGACAGGTCGTCATGGGGAACAGGACTCCGCCTGCCCGGGGCGACGTCAGGGGGGACGTGGCACAGTGCCACGTGATACGTCTCCGCCGTATCTATAATTTTTGATTGTTCCATGCCAATATTCTTCAACTTTCATATACTTTTGGCAACTTTTTATACTATTTTTGGGACTAACATATTGATCCAGTGCCCAGTGCCAGTTCCTGTTTGTTGCATGTTTTATGTTTCGCAGGAAACCTATATCAAACAGAGTCCAAACGGGATAAAAACAGACGGAGAATTATTTTGGAATACTTGGGATTTTCCGGAGGAAGAATCAACGCGAAATGGTGTCCGAGGTGTCCACGAGACAGGGGGGCGCGCCCACACCCCCTGGGCACACCAGGCACTCTCGTGGGCCACCCATAAGGCGGTTGATGCCATTCTTTTGCCGCAAGAAAGCTACTTTTATGAGAAAAATCTGGGCGAAAGATTCACCCCAATCGGAGTTACGGATCTCCGCATATTAAAGAAACGGTGAAGGGGTAGAATCTGGGAACGCAGAAACAGAGAGATAGGTCCAATCTCGGAGGGGCTCTCGCCCCTCCCAAGCCATGGGAGCCAAGGACCAGAGGGGAAACCCTTCTCCCATCTAGGGATAAGGTCAAGGAAGAAGGAGAAGAAGGGGGGCTCTCTCCCCCTTGCTTCCGGTGGCGCCGGAATGCCGCCGGGGGCCATCATCATCACCGCGATCTTCACCAACACCGCCGTCATCTTCACCAACATCTCCATCACCTTCCCCCTTCTATATTCAGCGGTCCACTCTCCCGCAACCCGTTGTACCCTCTACTTGAACATGGTGCTTTATGCTTCATATTATTATCCAATGATGTGTTGCCATCCTATGATGTCTGAGTAGATTTTTGTTGTCCTATCGGTGATTGATGAATTGCTATGATTGGTTTGAGTTGTATGTTTTATTATTGGTGCTGTCCTATGGTGCCCTCCATGTCACGCAAGCGTGAGGGATTCCCGCTATAGGGTGTTGCAATGCATTCATGATTCGCTTATAGTGGGTTGCGTCAGTGACTTAAACACAAACCCGAGTAAGGGGATTGTTGCGTATGGGATAAAGGGGACTTGATACTTTAATGCTATGGTTGGGTTTTACCTTAATGAATCTTTAGTAGTTGCGGATTCTTGCTAGAGTTCCAATCATAAGTGCATATGATCCAAGTAGAGAAAGTATGTTAGCTTATGCCTCTCCCACAAATAGAATTGCAATAGTGATTACCGGTCTAGTAACATAGTCAATTGCTTAGGGACAATTCCACAGCTCCTATCACCACTTTTCCACACTCGCTATATTTACTTTATTACTTCTTTATCTAAACAGCCCCTAGCTTTTATTTACGTGCTCTTTATTATCTTGCAAACCTATCCAACAACACCTACAAAGTACTTCTAGTTTCATACTTGTTCTAGGTAAAGTGAACGTCAAGCGTGCGTAGAGTTGTATCGGTGGTCGATAGAACTTGAGGGAATATGTATTCTACCTTTAGCTCCTCGTTGTGTTCGACACTCTTACTTATCAAAAACTGTTGGGATCCCCTACACTTGTGGGTTATCAAGACCTTTTTCTGGCGCCGTTGCCGGGGAGCAATAGCGTGGGGTGAATATTCTCGTGTGTGCTTGTTTGCTTTATCACTAAGTAAGTTTTATTTGCTGTTCTGAGTTGTTCTCTATCTTTAGTTATTGGTAGGAAACGCAAAATACCAAAAAAATTAGTTGTACCTACTACACCGATGGTTGAAGAACCACTCAAAATCTATCACACTCCTGAAGCTTTTTACTTGGATCATCTTTGATCCCTTTGTGCTCGTGCTGAAACCCCAACTAGCTTAGTTGAGGACAAATCTTTAGATGAGCATGCTTGTTATGTGTGACACCGTATATCTGAAAAAGGGAAACTATTATGGGATCAAATTCAACGTTTGCAATGCTATGCTTGGAATTTATGTGAAATTTATGATCTTACTTGTTGTTATGAAGACCGTAAGAAACACCTACCCTATCAATGCTTGTTTAGTGATAATGGAATCGTATCTTCTTATGCTAAGGGTGTTTATAATTACTATGATATTCAACAAATTGAAGAATTTGTTGCTTTTATGGGTGCTTATGAAATTGCTTCTTTGATTGAAAAGTATGATTCTACACTCTACAAATCTAAATTTTTTGCCATACTTGAATATTGTTATGATAATTATGCTTCTAATGCCTATGTTAAACTATATATTGAGAAATTATCCACTGTCCAAGAAGAGACTAATAGTTTGCAGGAAGTTGTGGAAGAAGAAACTGATGAAACTGTGAGCTCATTGGATGAAAAAAATGATGAGGAGAGCGAAGAACAAAAGGAGGAAGAGCGGATTAGCTACCCGTGCCCACCTTCTAATGAGAGTAACTCTTCAACTCATACATTGTTTAATTCCCCTTCGTGCTTACCAAAGGAATCTTGCTATGATGATTGTTATGATCCCGTTGATTCTCTTGAATTACCCCTTTTTGATGATGCTTGCTATGCTTGTGGCCAAGATGCCAATTTGAATTATGCTTATGGAGATGAACTAGATATAGTTCCTTATGTTAAACATGAAATTGTTGCTATTGCACCCACGCATGATAGTCCTATTATCTTTTTGAATTCTCCCGACTACACTATATCGGAGAAGTTTGTGCTTATTAAGGATTATATTGGTGGGTTGCATTTTACTGTTGCACATGATGATTTTGATAGATATAATATGCATGTGCTTTCTGCTCCTACTTGCAATTATTATGAAAGAGGAACTATATCTCCGCCTCTTTATGTTTCCAATATGATAGAATTGCAAGAAACTGTTTATACTATGCATTGGCCTTTACTATGTGTGCATGAAGTGTTCTTTTATGACATGCCGATGCATAGGAAGAGGGTTAGACTTCGTTGTTGCATGATATATGTTACTTTTTGCTCACTACTAAATTACAAATCATTATTTATTAAAATTGGCTTTGATATACCTTGGGATCCGGGTGGATCCATTACTTGAGCACTATATGTCTAGCTTAATGGCTTTAAAGAAAGCACTGCCAGGGAGACAACCCAGAAGTTTTAGAGAGTCATTTATTTCTGTTGAGTGCTTTCATATAGTTTAAAAACAAAAAAATAAAGAGGGGAACCTAAAAACGTTTCAAAAAGGAAAGTGAAAGTGAGAGAGACAAGCATTGTTGAAGTGGGAGCTAGCCTTGAACTTTGTTCATGCTCACAGAAACTTTGTGAATCTTGATTGCAGAAACTTTTCATCAAAAATAATTATCCCCTTGTATAATTCCATTGTATTATAAAAATAATGTGCCAAGGTTTGCCTTTAGAATGTTTACAATGCTTGTTGGTTTGTACGGTGCAGGACAGAAACTTTGGCTGTAGTGATCGATTTTACATTTTTAACTGGAACTTCAATTGGTTCTGATTCCTTTCGCACTGCCTTTTTGTACAACTTTTTTATTTTTCCTAATTTTTGTAGAAATGTTGGGGTACCAGAAGTATGGTGAATGTTCAGATTGCTACAGACTGTTCTGTTTTTGACAGATTCTGTTTTTAATCATAGTTTGCTTGTTTAGATGAATCTATCAATTTATATCAGTGGATTAAGCCATGGAAAAGCTATATTACAGTAGACACAATGCAAAAACAAAATATGAATTGGTTTTCTACAGTACTTAGAGTAGTGTTTTGCTTTATTATACTAACGGATCTTACCGAGTTTTCTGTTGAAGTTTTGTGTGGATGAAGTGTTTGATCGAGGAGGTCTCGATATGAGGAAAAGGAAGAGAGGCAAGAGCTCAAGCTTGGGGATGCCCGAGGCACCCCAAGTAAATACTCAAGGAGACTCAAGCGTCTAAGCTTGGGGATGCCCCGGAAGGCATCCCCTCTTTCTTCAACAAGTATCAGTATGTTTTCGGATTCGTTTCGTTCATGCATTATGTGCAAGTCTTGGAG
Source organism: Triticum aestivum (assembly GCF_018294505.1). NCBI lineage: Eukaryota > Viridiplantae > Streptophyta > Magnoliopsida > Poales > Poaceae > Triticum > Triticum aestivum. The sequence continues at coordinate 406,328,338 of NC_057804.1, read as the reverse complement.
CGTCTTTTGCATTTAGTTTCATTTTTCTTTTATGCACCATGCTGGTATGAGATAGTCCTTGGTTGATTTATAGAATTCTCATTGCACTTCACTTAAATCTTTTGAGTATGGCTTTATAGAATGCTTTATGTGCTTCACTTATATCATTTGAAGTTTGGATTGCCTGTTTCTCTTCAGATAAAAAACTGCCATTTGTAGAATGCTCTTTTGCTTCACTTATATTTGTTAGAGCGTGGGAATATCTTTTGTAGAAAGAATTAAACTCTCTTGCTTCACTTATAACTATTTAGAGAGATGACAGGAATTGATCATTCACATGGTTAGTCATAAAATCCTACATAAAACTTGTAGATCACTGAATATAATATGTTTGATTCCTTGCAATAGTTTTGCGATATAAAGGTGGTTATATTAGAGTCATGCTAGTTGAGTAATTGTGAAATTGAGAAATACTTGTGTTGAGGTTTGCAAGTCCCATAGCATGCACGTATGGTGAACCATTATGTAACGAAGTTGGAGCATGAGGTGTTTTTTGATTGTCTTCCTTATGAGTGGCAGTCGGGGACGAGCGATGGTCTTTTCCTACCAATCTATCCCTCTAGGGGCATGCGTAGTAGTACTTTGCTTCGAGGGATAAGTAGACTTTTGCAATAAGTATATGAGTTCTTTATGACTAATGTGAGTCCATGGATATACGCACACTCACCCTTCCACTTTGCTAGCCTCTTTATACCGCGCAATTTTCGCCGGTATCATGCACCCATTATTTACCTTCCTCAAAACAGCCACCATACCTACCTATTATGGCATTTCCATAGCCATTCCGAGATATATTGCCATGCAACTTTCCGCCGTTCTGTTATTATGACACACTCCATCATTGTCATATTGCTCTTTGCATGATCATGTAGTTGACATCGTATTTTTGGCAAGGCCACATCCATAATTTTTTATACATGTCACTCTTGGTTCATTGCATATCCCGGTACACCGCCGGAGGCATTCATATAGAGTCATATATTTGTTCTAGATATTGAGTGTTAAGTAAATAAAAGTGTGATGATCATCATTATTAGAGCATTGCCCCAGTGAGGAAAGGATGATGGAGACTATGATTCCCCCACAAGTCGGGATGAGACTCCGGACTTTATGAAAAATAAAAGAGGCCAAAGAAGCCCAAATAAAAAAAAGAGGCCAAAGAAGCCCACCAAAAAAATAAAATAAAAAAAGGAGGAAAAAAGAAACAAATAAAAAAATGAGAGAAAAAGAGAGAAGGGGCAATGTTACTATCCTTTTACCACACTTGTGCTTCAGAGTAGCACCATGTTCTTCATAGAGAGAGTCTCCTATGCTTTCACTTTCATATACTAGTGGGAATTTTTCATTATAGAACTTGGCTTGTATATTCCAATGATGGGCTTCCTCAAAATGCCCTAGGTCTTCGTGAGCAAGCAAGTTGGATGCACACCCACTTAGTTTCTTTTGTTGAGATTTCATATATTTATAGCTCTAGTGCATCCGTTGCATGGCAATCCCTACTCACTCACATTGATATCTATTGATGGGCATCTCCATATCCTGTTGATACGCCTAGTTGATGTGAGACTATCTTCTCCCTTTTTGTCCTCACAACCACCACCATATACCACCATAGTGCTATGTCCATGGCTTGCGCTCATGTATTGCGTAAGAGTTGAAAAAGCTGAAGCGCGTTAAAAAGTATGAACCAATTGCTCGACTCGTCATCGGGGTTGTGCATGATTTGAATGCTTTGTGTGATGAAGATGGAGCATAGCCAGACTATATGATTTTGTAGGGATGAGCTTTCTTTGGCTAGGTAATTTCTATAAGACATAATTTCTTGGTTGGTACGCTTGAAGTATTATTGTTTTTATGTCAAATGATAGACTATTGCCTTGAATCACTCGTGTCTTAATATTCATGCCATGATTAGACATATGATCAAGATTATGCAAGGTAGCATTCCACATCAAAAATTATCTTTTTTATCATTTACCTACTTGAGGACGAGCAGGAATTAAGCTTGGGGATGCTGATACGTCTCCGTTGTATCTATAATTTTTGATTGTTCCATGCCAATATTCTTCAACTTTCATATACTTTTGGCAACTTTTTATACTATTTTTGGGACTAACATATTGATCCAGTGCCCAGTGCCAGTTCCTGTTTGTTGCATGTTTTATGTTTCGCAGGAAACCTATATCAAACAGAGTCCAAATGGGATAAAAACAGACGGAGAATTATTTTGGAATACTTGGGATTTTCCGGAGGAAGAATCAACGCGAAACGGTGTCCGAGGTGGCCACGAGACAGGGGGGCGCGCCCACACCCCCTGGGCACACCAAGCACTCTCGTGGGCCACCCATAAGGCGGTTGATGCCCTTCTTCTGCCGCAAGAAAGCTACTTTTATGAGAAAAATCTGGGCGAAAGATTCACCCCAATCGGAGTTACGGATCTCCGCATATTAAAGAAACGGTGAAGGGGTAGAATCTGGGAACGCAGAAACAGAGAGATAGATCCAATCTCGGAGGGGCTCTCACCCCTCCCAAGCCATGGGAGCCAAGGACCAGAGGGGAAACCCTTCTCCCATCTAGGGAGAAGGTCAAGGAAGAAGAAGAAGAAGGGGGGCTCTCTCCCCCTTGCTTCCGGTGGCGCCGGAATGCCGCCGGGGGCCATCATCATCACCGCGATCTTCACCAACACCGCCGTCATCTTCACCAACATCTCCATCACCTTCCCCCTTCTATATTCAGCAGTCCACTCTCCCGCAACCCGCTGTACCCTCTACTTGAACATGGTGCTTTATGCTTCATATTATTATCCAATGATGTGTTGCCATCCTATGATGTCTGAGTAGATTTTCGTTGTCCTATCGGTGATTGATGAATTGCTATGATTGGTTTGAGTTGCATGTTTTATTATTAGTGCTGTCCTATGGTGCCCTACGTGTAGCGCAAGCGTGAAGGATTCCCGCTGTAGGGTGTTGCAATGCGTTCATGATTCGCTTATAGTGGGTTGCGTGAGTGACTGAAACACAAACCCGAGTAAGGGGATTGTTGCGTATGGGATAAAGGGGACTTGATACTTTAATGCTATGGTTGGGTTTTACCTTGATGAATCTTTAGTAGTTGCGGATGCTTGCTAGAGTTCCAATCATAAGTGCATATGATCCAAGTAGAGAAAGTATGTTAGCTTATGCCTCTCCCACAAATAGAATTGCAATAGTGATTACCGGTCTAGTAACATAGTCAATTGCTTAGGGACAATTCCACAACTCCTATCACCACTTTTCCACACTCGCTATATTTACTTTATTACTTCTTTATCTAAACAGCCCCTAGCTTTTATTTACGTGCTCTTTATTATCTTGCAAACCTATCCAACAACACCTACAAAGTACTTCTAGTTTCATACTTGTTCTAGGTAAAGCGAACGTCAAGCGTGCCTAGAGTTGTATCGGTGGTCGATAGAACTTGAGGGAATACTTATTCTACCTTTAGCTCCTCGTTGGGTTCGACACTCTTACTTATCAAAAACTGTTGCGATCTGATACGTCTCCAACGTATCTACTTTTCCAAACACTTTTGCCCTTGTTTTGGACTCTAACTTGCATGATTTGAATGAAACTAACCCGGACTGACGTTGTTTTCAGCAGAACTGCCATGACGTTGTTTCATGTGTAGAAAAGAAAAGTTCTCGGAATGACCTGCAAATCCACAGAAGCACTTTTTGGAATTAATAAGAGTTTCTGGGCGAAAGAAATACACCAGGGGGCCCAGGGCCTGTCCACGAGACAGGAGGGTGCGCCCCCCTGTAGGGCGCGCCCCCCTATCTCGTGGGCCCCCTGGACCTCCACCGACATCTACTTCAACTCTATATCTTCCGTCTCGGATAGAGAAAAATCAGAGAGAAAGTTTCATCGCGTTTTACGATACGGAGCCGCCGCCAAGCCCTAATCTCTCTCGGGAGGGCTGATCTGGAGTCCGTTCGGGGCTGTGGAGAGGGGGATTCGTCGTTGTCGTCATCATCAACCATCCTCCATCACCAATTTCATGATGCTCACCGCCGTGCGTGAGTAATTCCATCATGGGCTTGCTGGACGGTGATGGGTTGGATGAGATTTACCATGTAATCAAGTTAGTTTTGTTAGGGTTTGATCCCTAGTATCCACTATGTTCTGAGATTGATGTTGCTATGACTTTGCTATGCTTAATGCTTGTCACTAGGGCCCGAGTGCCATGATTTCAGATCTGAACCTATTATGTTTTCATGAATATATGTGTGTTCTTGATCCTATCTTGCAAGTCTATAGTCACCTATTATGTGTTATGATCCGACAACCCCGAAGTGACAATAATTGGGATACTTCTCGGTGATGACCGTAGTTTGAGGAGTTCGTGTATTCACCATGTGTTAATGCTTTGGTCCGGTTCTCTATTAAAAGGAGGCCTTAATATCGCTTAGTTTCCACTAGGACCCCGCTGCCACGGGAGGGTAGGACAAAAGATGTCATGCAAGTTCTTTTCCATAAGCACGTATGACTATTTACGGAATACATGCCTACATTACATTGATGAACTGGAGCTAGTTCTGTGTCGCCCTATGTTATAGCTATTACATGAGGAATCGCATCTAGCATAATTATCCATCACTGATCCATTGCCTACGAGCTTTTCATATATTGTTCTTCGCTTATTTACTTTTCCTTTGCTACTGTTACAATCATTACAAAACAACAAAAATATTGCTATTACTATCTTTACCTTTTACCACCGTTACCATTATTATCATACTACTTTGCTACTAAATACCTTGCTGCAGATACTAAGTTATCCAGGTGTGGTTGAATTGACAACTCAACTGCTAATACTCAAGAATATTCTTTGGCTCCCCTTGTGTCGAAGCAATAAATTTGGGTTGAATACTCTACCCTCGAAAGCTGTTGCGATCCCCTACACCTGTGGGTTATCAAGACTAATTTCTGGCGCCATTGCCGGGGAGCATAGCTCTATTCTCTGAGTCACTTGGGATTTATATCTTGTGATCAATATGAAGAACTTGAAAGACGCTAAAACCAAGATCTATCCCTCAACTACGAGGGGAGGTAAGGAACTGCCATCTAGATCTGCACTAGATTCTCCTTCTGTTATTAATAAGCTTGCGACACCTAAACCTGCTACTGCTATGAATTCTGATGTGTCGCATGTTATCGATGATGCCACTTCTGCTTTGCATGATACTTATGATGAAACTACTTCTGTGCGTGATACTACTACGCCATTAGGCGAATTTCTTGATGAACAACTTGCTAGGGCTAGAGAGAATGAAATTACTGAAGATGCTATTATTGATAATAGTGATGATGAAAATTCTCCCAATGATTATGTATTGCCTGTTGTTCCTGAGGGTTATGTTATGAATAAAGAAGTTGCTGAAGCTATTTTTGTTTGCAAAGATAGATATGATCTTAAGAAACTATTAGCTAAATGGAAGCAACAATCTCTTAATGCTAGAATGAAACCTGACCCTGCTTTTGCTACTTCACCTATCTGTGTTACTGATAAGGATTATGAATTCTCTGTTGATCCTGAAATTATTACTTTGGTAGAATCCGATCCTTTTTACGGCCTTGAATCTAAAACTGTTGTGGCACATCTTACCAAGTTGAATGATATAGCTACCCTATTTACACATGATGAAAGATCTCGCTACTTTTATATCCTTAAGATATTCCCTTTCTCTTAAAGGGTGATACTAAGACTTGGTATAACTCTCTTGCTCCTGGTTGTGTGCGTAGTCCCCGGGATATGATTTATTACTTCTCTGCTAAATATTTCCCTGCTCATAAGAAACAAGCTGCCTTGCGGGAAATATATAATTTTGTGCAAATCAAAGAAGAGAGTCTCCCACAAGCTTGGGGGAGGCTTCTACGATTACTTAATGCTTTGCCTGATCATCCACTTAAGAAAAATGAAATACTTGATATCTTCTATAATGGACTAACCGATGCTTCCAAGGACTACTTGGATAGTTGTGCTGGTTGTGTTTTCAGGGAAAGAGCAGTCGACGAAGCTGAGTTACTATTGAATAATATGTTGACTAATGAAAATAATTGGACTCTTCCTGAGCCAATTCCTGAGGAAATTCCTGAACCAATTGAGCCAACTCCTGAGCTTGTTCCTAAACCCACTCCAAAGAAGAGAGGTGTTCTATTTCTCAGTCCTGGAGATATGCGAGAGGAAAAGAAATCAATGAAATAAAAAGGTATTAAAGCTGAAGACGTTAAGAATTTACCTCCTATTGAAGAAATACATGGTCTTAATATACCGCCTGTTGAAGAAACACATTGTCTTGATAACCCGACACAAGAAGTAAAGGTAAATTCTCTCTATAGATATGATAAAGATGAAATCCCATCTACTAAATTTCATAGCCCTTGCTTAGATTAATTTGATGATTTCATGAATAGACAAGCAAATTTCAATGATTATGTTAGTTGACAATTGAAGAATAATGCTTCTACGATAGTACGCTTGAATGATTATGTAGCTAGAGTTAAAAGTGAACTTAAACTCACTAGTAAACATGCTTCCATGATTGCTACTGAAGCTGAACAAGTACTTAAGGCTTAGAATGAATTGCTTGCTGAATTAAATAATAAAAATGACTTTGCTGTTAGAGTGGCTACTAGAACTGGTAGAATGACCCAGGAACCTTTGTATCCTAAAGGCCACCCTAAAATAATTGAACAAGATTCTCAGAATAATAATCTAGATGCTCCTAGTTCTTCTAAGAAGAAGAAAAAGAAGAATGATAGGACTGTGCAAACTTCTAGTGAACCTAATGCAGAAATACCTGAGAATCCTAATAATACTTCTATCTCTGATGCTGAAACACAATCCGGAGATGAACATGAACCTGATGATAATGCTAATAATGATGTTCATGTAGATGCTCAACCTAGTAATAACAATGAAGTATAAATTGAACCTGCGGTTGGTCTTGATAACCCACAATCAAGAAACCAACATTATGATAAGAGAGATTTTGTTGCTAGGAAGAACAGTAAAGAAAGAGAACCATGGGTTCAGAAACCCATGCCCTTTCCTCCTAAACCATCCAAGTCAAAGGATGATGAGGACTTTGAGTGTTTTGCTGAAATGATTAGACCTATTTTCTTATGCATGCGCTTAACTGATATGCTTAAAACAAACCCTTATGCCAAGTATATGAAAGTTATCATCACTAATAAGAGGAAAATACCTGAAACTGAGATTTCCACCATGCTTGCCAACTATACCTTTAAGGGTGGAATACCTAAGAAACTTGGTGATCCCGGAGTACCCACTATACCTTGCTCTATTAAAAGAAATTATGTTAAAACTGCTTTATGTGATTTAGGAGCCGGTGTTAGTGTTATGCCTCTTCCTTGTATCGTAGACTTGAATTAAGTAAGTTGACACCTACTGAGATATGTTTGCAAATGGGTGACAAATCAACTTCTATACATGTCGGCATTTGTGAGGACGTGCCTGTTGTTGTTGCGAATGTTACTATCTTAACAGACTTCCTTATTCTTGATATTCCCGAGGACGATAGTATGTCTATTATTCTTGGTAGACCCTTTTTAAATACTGCAGGAGATGTTATTGATTGCAACAAAGGCAATGTCACCTTTCATGTTAATGGAAATGAGCATACGGTACATTTTCCGACGAAGCAAATCCAAGTTCATAGCATAAATACTATTGAGAAAATTCCATCAATTATTATTGGAGGTTTTGAATTTCCTCTCCCTACTTTCAAGAAAAAGTATGATATTCTTATTGTTGGGGATTTTCATATCCCCGTTGAGGTAACTTAGTGTCACTTCGGAATTTCTCCGGTTCCGTGTTATTCGGAATGAGTTATTAACAAGACTTGATCAACCTTGTTAGTGGATTCATTTTGACGATCACGAGATGGATGAAACTAGAAGGCACAACCTTCTGTACTTTCTTTTTACTTTCTATTATTTAAAATAAATAAAGCAAAAATAGTATTATCCGTCTGTTTTCTGAATTATCCGTGCAATAAAAAATAGTCCAAAAATAAAAGTGCTCCAAATGCCCTACAAATTTAGTATGATTTTTTCTGGAATATTTGAGGATTTTAGGCACTGAAATTACTGCAGGAGGGGCAAGCACCAGGCCACGAGAGTGGAGGGCGCCCCCCCCCCCTATAGGGCATGCCCCCTGTCTTGTGGGCCCCTGGTAGCTCCCCTCCACTTATGCCAGCATCCACACACTTCTTCTTCTACCCAAAAAAATCCCCATCCAGCTCAAGAACGAGTTCTAGCTCGTTTTGCTGCGATTTTCGATCTCCTTGCTCAAAGCTCCATTCACAAAACTGCTTTGGGAGATTGTTGCTTGCTATGTGACTCCTCCATTGGTCCAATTAGTTTTTGTTCTAGTGCTTTATTCATTGCAAATCCTTGCTGCCTTGGTGACCCTGTTCTTGAGCTTGCATGTTAAATTTTTGAGGTTCCAAGCAATTCTAATGCATGATATAGGCTCTAGGCACTTGTAGGAGTAGTTGCTATCAATCTTGTTAAGTTTTATTCACTTTTATTTTGAAGTTACTAAAATTTCAGAAATTTTCAGAAAAAGAAATATGCTTAGGAGAATGTACCAAGGTGGTTCCTCAGTGAAGAAAGGGCCCAGGATTGCTATACGTGAGCAAGATGTTGAATTGCAGAGGAACGCGGATGTACGAGCTTGTGAGTGGTCATCCGATGATTTTATGGTCAAAGCAGGCTTTAAGGAGGAATTTGACGCGTATGTGCGTAATGCCGAGCTGGAGGACTTCTTACGAGATAAGTGTCCTCAATACTACCAATTGACTGATTCCTTTGTGCGGAGGTTTAAATATAACTGTACGCGTAATTCTCCTAGTGTCATATTTGATATTTATGATACATCTTATACCATGGATTTAGAGGATTTTACAACTTCTTGCAAACTCCCGCGGTGGGGTAATATTAATGATCCTCACAAATCTGAATTCAGATATTTCCTTGCTGGTATTACTATGGGAGAATCTAGGGACATAGCACAAGCTACCATAGGGAGCATTCATTTTCCTACTATACATTATTTTTCTCTCTTCATTGGTAGATGTATTAATGGTAAGGATGAAGCATGTCACATGTGTGTCCCTGATCTGAGTATCCTCAAGAGTGTTGTGTTAGGTTATAAAGGTTATAACTTGGGGGCAATAATTGCACGTAGGTTGCAGAATAATAGTAGAAAGGGAAATTTATTTGGAGGAATTTATGCAACCCATGTGGCTAATTATCTTGGCATAGCCCCACAAGAGGGGGATATGATTTTACCCCTGTTTATTTGGATAAAGAAGCTATGTTTAATCATCATTTTCTTGAGAGGAATGAACAATTCCTTCATTATCGACTAATCTATGACAAACGCAACGTCGTCCCTGTTACTCTTTCTGCCCCCTACCTTTTTGATTATCAGGCAAAAGGAAGATATGTTGTCACCAGGGAGGAAGCAGCTGGATATGAAAGGGGAGTGGAGGCAGCTCGCCAACACGCTGCAGCTCAGGAGGCGGTTGCCGCTGCATCTCAGTACAACCCCGATTTCACTTATGGATATCAGCCAGGTGATCCCTGGTATTAGACCAACTTAGGCCAAAAGCCTAAGCTTGGGGGAGTACGTATTTCTCACCGACTTTACATTCATGTTCACACACTAGTTGTCGGTGCTCATACTCTTTCATTGTATTATCCATGTTAGTTTAAATTTCTTTTTCTAGTTTTCTTCTTGTGTGTTTGATAAACCTTGAGAAAAACCAAAAAAATTAGTAAGTTTAATTTCCATGCTTGTAGTAGAAATTAAAATGAAAACCCAAAAATATTTCTAGTTCTTCTTCTTTCTTGTTGGGAGCTTTCCCGTGTAAATAGTTTTCTTTTCTTTTCTTTCCTTTGGGGGTCGAGAAGACCATATTGAAAATGTTTAGTGGCTCTTATATGCATGATTGTTTATTTAATTTAGAGCACATATTACTTGTCTTCTCTTTTGAGTTGAATGCTTGCAGATTCCAGCTTAGTCCAATGCACGCGCACTCTTATTATTATACACATCATTTGGTCGTGCAAGTGAAAGGCAATAATGACGATATATGATGGACTTATTGAGATGAGAAAAGCTGGTATGAACTCGACCTCTCTTGTTTTTGTAAATATGATGAGTTCATCGTCCCTGAGTTAGCTTATTATGAAGTAAACATATTTGCAATGGCATTTAGAGATTATAGATGCTTGTGCCATGCTTGATTAGCTATGAGTTATAATGGTTTACCTTGCGTGCCAACATGCTATTAGAATGATTATGATGTGGTATGATGGGATGGTATCCTCCTTTGAATGAATTGAGTGACTCGACTTGGCACATATTCATGCATGTAGTTGAAACAAAATCAACTTAGCCTTCACAATATTTATGTTCATGGTGGATTATATCCTACTCATGTTTGTACTCAGTGTGAATTAGTTTTAATGCATGTTTATGACTGTTGTCGCTCTCTCAGTTGGTCGCTTCCTAGTCTTTTGCTAGCCTTCACTTGTACTAAGCGGGAATACTACTTGTGCATCCAAACTCCTTTAAACCCCAAAGTTGTTCCATATGAGTCCACTATACCTTCCTATATGCGGTATTTACCTGCTGTTCCAAGTAAATTTGTATGTGCCAAACTCTAAACCTTCAAATGAAATTCTGTTTTGTATGCTCTAGCCCCTCATGTTTCCACTAGGGCTGCCTATATCTTCCATGCTAGGTGGGTTATTCTCAGAGGAGTGGACTCCGCTCCTCATTCACGAGAAAGGGCCGGTAACCGGGATGCCCAGTCCCATGATCCAAAAAGATCAAAGCAAATCAAAATAATTAAACAAAACTCCCCCAGGGCTGTTGTTAGTTGGAGGCACTCGTTGTTTCGAGCAAGCCATGGATTGATGCTTGTTGGTGGTTGGGGGATTATAAACTTTTACCATTCTGCATGGGAACTGCCTATAATGCATGTAGTATGGAAGATATAGCCGTCTCATAGTTGTTGCGTTGACAGCGGAAGTATGCCGCTCAAAATGTTATTCAATCTCTATTTTAAAAACGAGCTCTGGCACCTCTATAAATCCCTGCTTCCCTCTGCGAAGGGACTATCTATTTACTTTTATGTTGAGTCATCACCTTCTTATTAAAAAGCACCCGCTGGAGAGCACACTGTCATTTGTGTTCATTATTATTGGTTTATATTGAGTATGACTTGACTGAATCTCTTTTACCATGAATTACAATGTTTAGTCAGTCCTTGATCTTTAAAGGTGCTCTGCATTTATGTTTTGCGGTCTCAGAAAGGGTTAGCGAGATACCATTTTGTTATATCATGTTATGATTGTTTTGAGAAAGTGTTGTCATCCGAGTTTTATTATTATGGCTCGCTAGCTGATTATGTTATTGATATGAGTAATTGTGAGACCTAAGTGTTATTGTGAGTATGGTTATTTTATAATATTGTTGAAACCTGAATGATGGCTTTGCATGTTTACAACAACAAGAGCAAATAGAGTTTGTAAAAGTTTTTCTTTATCACTTTCAGTTTATCAACTGAATTGCTTGAGGACAAGCAAAGGTTTAAGCTTGGGGGAGTTGATACGTCTCCAACGTATCTACTTTTCCACACACTTTTGCCCTTCTTTTGGACTCTAACTTGCATGATTTGAATGAAACTAACCCAGACTGACGCTGTTTTCAGCAAAACTGCCATGATGTTGTTTTATGTGTAGAAAAGAAAAGTTCTCGGAATGACCTGCAAATCCACGGAGGCACTTTTGGAATTAATAAGAATTTCTGGGCGAAAGGAATACACCAGGGGGCCCAGGGCCTGTCCACGAGACAGGGGGGAGCCCCCCCTGTAGGGCGCGCCACCCTACCTCGTGGGCCCCCTGGACCTCCACCGACCTCAACTCCAACTCTATATCTTCCGTCTCGGTGAGAAAAAAATCAGAGAGAAAGTTTCATCGCGTTTTAAGATACGGAGCCGCCGCCAAGCCCTAATCTCTCTCGGGAGGGCTGATCTGGAGTCCGTTCGGGGCTCCGGAGAGGGGGATTCGTTGTTGTCGTCATCATCAACCATCCTCCATCACCAATTTCATGATGATCACCGCCGTGCGTGAGTAATTCCATCGTAGTCTTTCTGGACGGTGATGGGTTGGATGAGATTTACCATGTAATCAAGTTAGTTTTGTTAGGGTTTGATCCCTAGTATCCACTATGTTCTGAGATTGATGTTGCTATGACTTTGCTATGCTTAATGCTTGTCACTAGGGCCCGAGTGCCATGATTTCAGATCTGAACCTATTATGTTTTCATGAATATATGTGTGTTCTTGATCCTATCTTGCAAGTCTATAGTCACCTATTATGTGTTATGATCCGACAACCCCGAAGTGACAATAATCGGGATACTTCTCGGTGTTGGCCGTAGTTTGAGGAGTTCATGTATTCACCATGTGTTAATGCTTTGGTCCGGTTCTTTATTAAAAGGAGGCCTTAATATCGCTTAGTTTCCACTAGGACTCCGCTGCCACGGGAGGGTAGGACAAAAGATGTCATGCAAGTTCTTTTCCATAAGCACGTATGACTATTTACGAAATACATGCCTACATTACATTGATGAACTGGAGCTAGTTCTGTTTCACCCTATGTTATAGCTATTACATGAGGAATCGCATCCGGCATAATTATCCATCACTTATCCATTGCCTACGAGCTTTTCATATATTGTTCTTCGCTTATTTGCTTTTCCGTTGCTACTGTTACAATCATTACAAAACACCAAAAATATTGCTATTACTATCTTTACCTTTTACCACCGTTACCATTACTATCATACTACTTTGCTACTAAAAACCTTGCTGCAGATACTAAGTTATCCAGGTGTGTTTGAATTGACAACTCAACTGCTAATACTCAAGTATATTCTTTGGCTCCCCTTGTGTCGAATCAATAAATTTGGGTTGAATACTCTACCCTCGAAAGCTATTGCGATCCCTACACTTGTGGGTTATCACGATCCCCTACACTTGTGGGTTATCACCATGCCGTGCGGAGATCTCCGCCTATACGGGGTACTGTAGCCATGCTCACCCCGGGATTCGGGGGCGACGTGCTTCACTGTAGCCATGCTCTACCTTGTACTCTCGATGGGGGCCCAGACTCTGAGGGCGTCGACTGGCCGCCCTCTCTGGGAGCCAGTCTGCTGGAGCCGGCCGCTCTCAGGGCCGTCTTCTGGTGCTTGGTCATCCTCCGGTGGCCGGCCTCTGAGCTAGCCGGCCCCCAGAGGGCGGAGCTTTTAGCTGGGGTCCTTATGGGATGAAGCCGGCCCAAACTTTCGATATGCCAAGGGACTCGGGTGAGGCTACCCGTGGCCCATTACTCCGACAGGGGGCGAATAGGACTAGGAGTCCAAGTGGGACTCCTTCCCACTTGGGGCGCACCTAGGCCGGCCTCCTCTCCCTCCCTCCTTTATATACAGGGGGCACCCCTATGAGACACACCAATTGCCCTTAGCCGTGTGCGGCGCCCCTGCACAGTTTACACCTCCGGTCATATTCCTCGTGGTGCTTAGGCGAAGCCCTGCGCAGATCACATCACCATCACCATCACCACGCTGTTGTGCTGACGGAACTCATCTACTCCTTCGACCCTCTACTGGATCAAGAGCTCGAAGAAAGTGTGCAGAACTCAGAGGTGCCGTACTTTCGGTACTCGATTGGTCAGAATGAGAAGACATTCGACTACATCAACCGTGTTGAGCAAACGCTTCCGCTTTTGGTCTACGAGGGTATGTGGACACCCTCTCATTGCTATGCATCTCCTAGATAGATCTTGCATGAGCGTAGGAATTTTTTCCAAATTGCATGCTACGTTTCCCAACAATAAGGTAGATAAAGAAGTTGATGCAATTGAGAAAATTCCATTACCTAAAGATATTAAAGGTATAAGAAGTTTCCTTGGCCATGCTGGTTTCTATAGGAGGTTCATTAAAGACTTCTCTAAAATTTCTAGGCCTCTTACCAATCTTTTGGAAAAATATGTTCCATTTGTTTTTGATGATGATTGTGTAGAAGCCTTTGAAATACTTACGAAAGCCTTAATTTCTGCACCCATTGTTCAACCACATAATTGGAACCTACCTTTTGAAATTATGTGTGATGCTAGTGATTATGCTATTGGTGTTGTTTTAGGTCAAAATGCTGAAAAGAAATTGAATGTTATTCGATATGATAGTAAGACTCTAGACAATGCTCAAAAGAATTATGCTACTACCGAGAAATATTTTTAGCAGTTGTGTTTGCATGTGATAAACTTAGACCTTATATTGTTGATTCTGAAGTTACTATTCACACTGATCATGCTGCTATTAAATATCTTATGGAAAAGAAAGATGCTAAATCTAGACTAATCAGGTGGGTTATACTATTACAAGAGTTTGATTTCCATATTCTTGATAGAAAAGGAGCTGAAAATCCTGTAGCGGATAAGTTTTCTAGGATGGGAAATGTTCTTTATGACCCATTGCCTATTGATGATAGTTTTTTTTTGATGAGCAATTAGCTATTATAAATGCTTCTACTTCTCGTAATAATAAATTAGCTGTTATAAATGCTTCTACTTCTCATAATAATCCTTGATATGCAGACTATGCCAATTACATTGTTGCTAAATATATACCACCCAGTTATACATACCAACAAAAGAAAAAGTTATTCTTTGGTTTGAGACATTACCTTTGTGATTAACCACACTTATATAAAGAAGGAGTAGATGGTATTATTAGACATTGTGTACCTGAGCATGAACATTAACAAATCCTACGGAAGTGTCATTTCGAAGCGTATGAAGGGCACCATGCAGGAGACAGAACTGCACATGAGGTACCACAGTCTGGTTTTATTGGCCTACTCTCTTCAAAGATGCATGTAAGTTTGTCCTTTCTTGTGATGAATGTCAAATAATTGGTAATATTGATAAACGTCAGGAAATGCCTATGAATTATTCACTCGTTATTTGATACGTTAATCTATAATTTTTTATTGTTCCATGCTGTTATATTACCACTTTTGGATGTTTTATAATCATGTTATAGTCATTTTATATCATTTTTTGGTACTAACCTATTGACATAGTGCCCAGTGCCAGTTGCTGTTTTCTGCATGTTTTGCAGGAAATCAATATCAAACGGAGTCCAAACGCAGCGAAACTCCTAGAGGATTTTTTGGGGGCCAGAATACATCCAGTGGGCCAAGAAAGCACCTAGGGGGTGGCTCGAGGGGAGCAGCACCCACCAGGGCGCGCCAGGAGGCCCAGACGCGCCCTGGTGGGTTGTGCCCACCTCGGTGCCCCCTGAACCACCTCTTTGCTCTATAAATACCCTAATATTCCAGAAACCCTAGGGAGTCGATGAAAACCAATTCCAGCCGTCGTAGAGTCCAGAACCAACAAATCCAATCTAGACACCATCACGGAGGGGTTCACCACTTCCATTGGTGCCTCTCTGATGATGCGTGAGTAGTTCTTTGTAGACCTACGGGTCCGTAGTTAGTAGCTAGATGGCTTCCTCTCTCTCTCTCTCTCTCTCTTGATTATCAATACAGTGGTCTCTTGGAGATCCATATGAAGTAAGCCTTTTGCGGTGTGTTTGTTGGGATCCAATGAACTTTGAGTTTATGATCAGATCTATGTTTTTATCCATGAAAGTTATTTGAGTCTTCTTTGATCTCTTATATGCATGATTTCTTATAGCCTCGTATTTCTTCTCCGATATTTGGGTTTTGTTTGGCCAAGTTGATCTATTTATCTTGCAATGGGAAGAGGTGCTTTGTATTGGGTTCGATCTTGCGGTGCTTGATCACAGTGACAGAAGGGGAACTGACACGTATGTATCGTTGCTACTAAGGATAACAAGATGGGATCTATATCTTCATAATAGATAAACGGATCTTGTCTACATCATGTCATCGTTCATATCGGGAGCAGTCCGACGCTTGGCACGAGATCGGCGAGCATCAGCCATGGATGCGACGAACGATCGAACAGGAACAGTGGAAGAAAGATTCCGGCGCACCCCTACCTGGCACGCCAAATGTCGGATATTGGGTTCCCGCACAACCCTTAAGGTTCGAACTCTGGGGTGCGCACGAAGATCTTCCCCCTACCGATCCACGTATGAACGCCTTGCTAAGAATCTAAGCTACGCGATGAACAACACGAGGGACACAATGTTTATACTGGTTCGGGCCACCGTTGTGGTGTAATACCCTAATCCAGTGTCTGGTGTGGTGGATTGCCTCAGGGGCTGATGATGAATAGTACAGGGGAAGAACAGCCTCGCGAGAGGTGTTCTTGGGCTGGTGCGATGAACTACTTGGGTGAGTTCGATCGCCTGTGGCTTTGATGGGAACTCTCTGAGATGTGAGATCTATGAGATATCAGCTACCCTCTACTGTGGTGGCTATCTCTATATATAGAGGCCCTGGTCCTCTTCCCAAATATTGAGCGGGAAGGGAGCCAACAACGGCCATTTTGAAGGGGAACATCTAGTACAAGTTATCCTGACTAAAGTTGATCTTCGTCTGCCAAAGGCACTGGCGATGACGTCGTCTTGGGCTCCATGGTGACCTCTATCTGGCCGCTCTACTGGTCTTGGTCTCGGTGCACTGAAATGGTAACCTTTGCTTGATGCCTCGGTACTCCGTGCTTGCGCCTGCCCCCTTTGCACAAAAGAGGAAACAAGGACTCTGCGCAGGCCGGCGCCCGCCTGGTCTCGATCGTCATGGCTTGCATCACGAGCACCTCGCAAGGTACTCCTGCCTTGATCTCTCCGCCTCCTCGCAAGCCTGCCTGGTGAGGCCACTCCTGAGGAAGCCTTGCGTCGTCCGCCCCATGAGGCTTGGACCCTCGCGAGGGTCTTGAGCTTCAGTTGATGAAGATGGGCCGTACTGAGCCACCACTTGAGCCACGCCGCAGGCCGCAGGCAGGCAAGTCTGGGGACCCCCATTCCCAGAACGCCGACAGTAGCCCCCGGGCCCAAGGCGCGCTCGGACTTGGCTTAGCAACGAAGCGAAAGGGCAAGTGCGGAGCGCCGTGGGCCCCCACAGCCTACGGCCTTGGTCACCGCATGGCGGTTGATTGGACATGGGCGTCTCCGCTTCCCCATGCTGCCTTGGCAACTACCCGATTTGATGAGTCCCTGCATGCAAAAATGAGTCATGATTACCTGCGATCGTGGAGGCCAACGGTTGGCCTCCTCTGGACTATAAGTACGGAGAGGCGTGAGCCCCCACAGTCCATCTCTTCTTGCTTCGCTCCTTCTTCCTCGCTCCTGCTCCATCTTGACACGAATGGCGCCGATTCACCAATTCTCAGCCGTGGAGAAAGGAAAGGCCCCCCGAGAGGGGCCCGACCCGCTCCCACCGAAGAAGCGGCCAGTCCTCGGCCGCCGTGACGAGGCTGCTCGGCCGGAGACATCGAGGCCTTGGTACGAGTGGCCACCCCCTGGGTTTCCGCTTCCTCTGTACGCCCGGACTGAGGGCCCTGGAGAGGAAGACGCCGAGCGGCATCGCCTGCACCGTCGGCGACGTCGACGAGTTGTGGCGGTGCGCGCCATCGCTCCTGGAGTCCACGCCGCGGACTCCTCTCGTGAGCTCGTACTTCACACCGCCATGCCTCCAAGCTCCTGGATACGCCTTCCTCCTTCCTTTGCCTTCGATATGCCGCCGAGGGGGGCTCTTGAGCTCTGGCTGCAGCACGCCGACTGCGGTACCCCCGCGATCGGAGCGGAGGTTGGGGTCGTCACTCCGGGCAAGGTCTACATGACCTGGGGCTGGGGCGAGATCGCCCGGGTCTGCTGAACAGGAGGTGCCCTCGTGATTCATCTCGAATATGATGGCGCCTCCCTGATGCTCTTCAAGGTCTTCGATGCGGAGGGACGCCGGCTGGAGTGCTACCCTAGAGGAGGCGGCCAGGACGTCGGTATGGCAAGAGCTAGGCCTGCCCTATGTTCCCTTAGCGGCTCCTCTGGCAGCAGCGGAGATGCTGGTGAGTCCAGTGATTCTCCCGAACTTCCCGTGACTCCGGAGATGAGCGACAACAGCTACGAGCCTCCGAGCTCGCGCCGAGCCTGGAGCAAGGTAGAAGCGTCAGACCGCTGACGCGGCTGATCTCGATGGGGTTGGTGCCAGCGCTTGGTGGCCCACTGTTGATGATAGCGTCGACCATGGAGGCACATGTAGTCAGGGCTCCTTAGGATTTGCGTCTTTTGTTTCCTACGAGGTATCAAGGAAGTACCCCGTGGGGGCATGTAAAGCGCTTGTTGCATCTTTTATTGATATCATCCTTATTATGAAGTGGTGCAAGATGCTTGTCCTGCCTCGGCTCGGTTCTCCCTTTCTATCCTCGCGACGGCTTGGTGCTCTAAGCTGACAGGTCCCGGTCCCCAGGCAGGCTTCAACCTTCACTGGTATGCCAGGTTGCGATGCCGTGGTCAAGGCCAGGAGGTGAGCAACCCGAGGTCCAGTAAGAGCCCCTGAGGCGCGATGCTCAAGAGGTCCCCTTTAGCGCTCAAGTAGCCGCCGCAAGGCGAGAAAGGAAGGCAACGTCGCCGTCATAGAGCCGCATTAAGTGAGGGTTTGGTGTCACGTTGATTAGCTGTTCCAAGAGCGTGACTTATCTCGAAAGCTTGCAGCCGTTCCTTCGCGAGGTGCCGGACCTACGTGTCGGCAGCTGGGATGACGCTGGGTCAGGCCTTCGTGAGCTTCTCCTCTCTTCCCTACACTCTACTTCGTGCTCTATATCCTCAGGTCCCGGCCCCCGAGTGAGCTCAGCCACCGCTGGTATGCCAGGTCGCGATGCCGTGGAAAAGGCCAGGGGGTGATGGCTAGAGAGACAGTAAGAGCTCCTGAGTCGCGATGCTCAGGAGCCCCCCTTTTAACATGCGAGCGGATCATATGGGTAAGAGAGAGAGAGAGAGAGCTCGTGTCACCCCCCACGTTATTCCTTAGGTGGACCCTGTAAACCAACACGAGAGAAGCAAGGATTGCCACTACAATTGTCGGCCAGCCATTGGTTGCTCTGAGAGAGTGATGAGGGCACTGAGGGCCTGGTGAGGTAGCACTTTGCGGGGCTGCCGTGGCCAGAGCTCGACCACTCAGATTTGTCGACGTTGCAGGGACGGACCCATGTGCAAGCGCCATGCCAGAGCGAGCGGCTCCAAAGGTAGGTGTCAATCGAGCAGGCGATTATCACAGGCAGGTTAAGCATGAAGGCAAACCAACTTAAAAAGATGCAGGAAGGGTACATGCCACTGGGTCAGACCCGATCAGCTTGGGGATGATGCAGCCCGAGGGGCGCCCCCAATAGAGTAAACTAAAGACATAAGCATAACGGATACATGCCGCAGGGACAGACCCATGCAGCATGGGAATGATGCTACCCTGAGGGCGCTGCCAGCTTAAATGAAACTCGAAAGATATCACCTGGTATCATTGCAGAGCGGGAGCTGACGATGCACGGTGAAGAAGCCGATCTTCATGAGCCATCGGAGCCCTGAGCCTCGAGAGGCTTTGGGGGTCTGGGCGGCTCCTCAAGGTCCATCTCCATCTCTACCATGAAAGCGCGGTTCCTGACCTCCTGAGCTTCCAGAATGCTCCGCATTAGGCGCTGGTGAGCAGCAACCGCGTTCGGCAGGCCGAAAGGCATGTAAACATAGCTGTGAGGTGGACCCTCGCAACGTCCCACGCGTGAAGGCCAAAAACGCTCCTGAGACACGACTCGGTTGAGCCCTGGGTAGTCGATGCAGACGCGCAGCCCGCCATCCTCGCCTGGATGGGGAGCTACGCCGGGTAAGCGGCGATTGTCGCGCATGACTCTCGATTCCTGTAGCTCCTAAGTGACCTCGGTGATGAACTCCTGAGGGTTGGGCCCTTCTTGCCTCATGCCTTCCTGAGGGAAACGTGCCGCGAAGCACGCCTCCAAGTGGTGCCCGAGCGCCTCCCTCGTGATCTTGGCAAAGTCAGAGGCTCTCCAGAAGAGAGCCCCCGAGCCTTGCCCGAGGAGGGCGCCAGGAGCACCTTCCTACGCGACGGAGGGAGGTGCCCCTTGGACGGGCGCAGATCCTGGCGCGGTGCCTCTGGAGATGCCTGCCTCCTGAGGCCTTGAGCTGGGTGATGTCTTCTTCTTCTTGGGAACTGCCTTAGGAAGGTTCTCATTCTTGATGTTTGGGTCCTCAACTGATGCAGCTTGAAAGTCACGCTCGAGAGAGCACACCGCATCCTTCTCTTCGCAGGGGACTGTGATGACTCCGCCACTTCCCGGCATCTTGAGGACATTGTAACCATGGTGAGTCACTGCCATGAACTTGGCCAGGGTCGGATACCCGAGGATGGCATTGTATGGCAGGCGAATGTGGGCAATGTCAAAGTCGATGAGCTCGGTATGGTAGTTCTTGCGCTGTCCAAAGGTGATAGGGAGGCGGACCTGCCCTATCGGGGTGGTGGAACCCTCAGTGACTCCTGAGAAAGTCTTGGTCGGCTGAAGCTGGTCATATGGCACTTGGAGATTGTTGAACGTCTCGACGGACAAGACGTTGAGCCCTGCGCCGCCATCGATGAGGGTCCTGGTAACTTGCACATTGCTGATGACTAGGGAACAAAGCATTGGGAGGACCCCGGTTGTAGCCGCACACTTGAGCTGATCCGCTGAGCTGAACATGATGGCGCACGCGGACCACCTGAGAGGGCGTGTGGCCTCAAGCTTAGGGAGGACTGCGTTCACCTCGCGAGCAAACTGCTTGAAGATGTGCTGAGAGGCTGGGGCCTGGGCACCGCCCAGGATGCAAGCGATATCACGCGGCTCCTGGAAGCCCCCAGCCCCCTCGTCCTGGTGATGGTCGTCATTCCTTCTTGGCGGTGGTGGCAGAGGAGGAAGGCCTGCATTGCCCTGCAGGCGATCCTCGCGAGGCTGATCCCTCCAAGCCCCCTCGCGAGGCTGGTCCTGCCAGCGATCCTCGCAAGGTCGGTCACGCCACCCTTGGCGAGGGCCTCGGTCGTCCCATCGTCCTCCACCTCTTCCTCCTCCTCGGTCGTAGCCCCAATCGTTACGCTCGGGGTGTCGGCCAATACGTCCTTCTTGCACGGCCCTGAGCTCTTGGCGTTCGTTGGTGTTGTGGGTGTGGAGGTCGTGGTACACACAGTACCAGCTGCCCTTGGACGATTCCGGTTGGTCCCTGCCGTGCTTCGTGTCTGGCTCTGCTGTGAGCACGGCTGCTCCCTTGCGCTTCACATCCTTGGCATTGGCTTTCTTCTCTTCTGGGTCAACAGCTGGGAGCTCGATAAGGGAGAGGCGCCCCTCCTCAGCCCTTGCGCACTTGGTCGCCAGGTTGAATAGCTCTAGAGATGTGCACAAATCCACGTGGATGGCCAGCTCCTCCTTCATCTTGACATCGCGGACGCCATCAGAGAATGCCGAGATGATGGCCTCCTTAGTCACCTTGGGAATCTTGAGGCGAGCGTTGTTAAAGCGCTGCATGTACTTCTGCAGGGTCTCTCCAGGCTGCTGCTTGATGCAGCGCAGGTCACCCACGACTGGAGGACAGTGGCGAGTGCCCTGGAAGTTGGCGATGAAGCGGGTGCGCATCTCGTTCCAAGAGGAGATCGAGCCGGGAGGCAGGTTTAGGAGCCAGATGCGGGCACCATCCTTGAGCGCCATGGGAAACCAGTTCGCCATGACCTTCTCGTCTCCATTGGCCGCTTCGATGCCCAGCTCGTAGAGCTGTAGGAACTCCGCGGGGTTGGCAGTGCTGTCGTAGCAAGGAGGCAGGTCCGGCTTGAACTTGCCCGGCCAGGCGACACTGCATAGCTCGATGGTGAAGGCACGGCAGCCTGCGGTGGCCACCGGAGCCCTTTGCAGACGCGGGGCTTGCTCCTGGGGATTCCCGCGTGTCACGCTAGAGGCAGCGCGGGGTCTTGACGTGCTGGCGCAGGAATGCGGTCATGACGTGCTGGAGCAGGGAGCATGCGAGCACCTTCTTGGGGACGAGGGATTTCTTGGCAGCTCCTTTCTTGTCGCGCGGGCGCTGGACGCGGTGGGTCCCGTCCAGGGGCCGCGCGCCTTGGGGCCAGGGCACCTTCTTGGGGAGGAGGTGGCGGAGGCGCCTCCTGAGGTGCATCACCCATGTAGGATGGAGGGCGAGGCAGTGAGAGGGACGGCGCAGGGGAGCCCCCTGCGGCGCTGACAAGCTCGGTGATGCAAGCTAGCCACTCCTTGTAGAGGTCGTCGACAGGGCGGTAGTGCAGGAGCTCACATGCCAGGAGCAACGCGGCATGCGCGTCCATGGGAGCTCCACGGGCGTGAGACGACGAACCAGCTGGAGTCAGCAACGGAGTGGCAGTGCGGCCTTCCCGCCACACTGAGGGATGCAGCGACGCCGCCTGCTGCTCGTTCCCCGCCGGGCCGGTGGCAGCGTTGGCGGGAGGCGACGGAGAATGACGGGGAGGCCCACCGACGGAAGCCATCTCAGCGACGCGGGCGGCGAGAGCAGCCCGACACTCGGCACGAGCTCGGCGAGCGTCAGCCATGGATGCGACGAACGATCGAACGCAGAACAGCGGAAGAAAGATTCCGGCTCACCCCTACATGGCGCGCCAAATGTCGGATATTGGGTTACGACAAAACCCTTAAGGTTCGAACTCTGGGGTGCGCGCGAAGATCTTCCCCCTACCTATCCACGTACAAATGCCTCGCTAAGAATCTAAGCTACGTGATGAACATCACGAGGGACACAAGGTTTATACTAGTTCGGGCCACCGTTGTGGTCTAATACCCTAATCCAATGTGTGGTGTGGTGGATTGCCTCAGGGGCTGATGATGAATAGTACAAGGGAAGAACAGCCTCACGAGAGGTGTTCTTGGGCTGGTGCAATGAACTACTTGGGTGAGTTCGATCGCCTTTGGCTCTGATGGGAACTCTCTGAGATGTGAGATCTATGACATATCAGCTGCCACTGGTAGAAAAAGAGGCTTCCGTCCAGCCCCATTAGTCGCGAAACTGTAGGAACCGCGACTAATGAAGTCTTTAGTCGCGGTTCGGCAGACGAACCGCGACCAAAGGCCTGGGCCCAGGGCGCTCGGTGGCCAGCTGGTGCACGTGAGGGGATTTAGTCGCGGTTGGCCAGGCCAACCGCGACTAAAGGTGCCCAAAGGCCTTTAGTCGCGGTTGGCCAGGCCAACCGCGACTAAAGCTCCTCCCCTATATATACCAGTTCAGCACGCTCACTTAGCCATTTGGTGCCACTTCTCTTCACAAGCTTCACAAGGGGGTGTAGGTTTGCTTTTGGTTCCTCTTATGCACACAAGGTGTTTGATGAAATGCCCCAAGAGGGTGAAACAAACATGATATGAAGTGTTGGAGCCACACTTGAGGTTCCTCATTTATTTTTTCCTCCTCGATCGCGGTTAGCAACTTGAACCTTTCATGCATGTGTGTCATTGATAAAATATGCATGTGTGTTGTTCATTGTTTAATTTCTATTGTTTATAGCTAGTTAGTTTAACAAATGCATGATGGTTAATTATATATTTTATATTATAATAATGCAGATGAATCGGCAATGGATGTACGGTAACCGACTATCCCGCGAGTTCACTACGGGTTTGAAAGATTTCCTCGTAGTGGCTAATGCGAACAAGCAGAAGGGTTTTGTTATCTGTCCATGTGTTGACTGTAAGAATCAGAAGGGTTACTCTTCCTCAAGAGAAGTTCACCTGCACCTGCTTCGGCACGGTTTCATGCCAAGCTATAATTGTTGGACCAAGCATGGAGAAAGAGGGGTTATAATGGAAGAAGATGAAGAAGGGGATGATTTCATCGATGAAAGCTATCTTGCTCATTTCGGTGATACTTTCATGGAGGATGCTGAAGGTGAAGGGGAAGGTGAAGGGGAAGGTGAAGGTGAAGAAGAGGCACGTGATGAGACCGTTGATGATCTTGGTCGGACCATTGCTGATGCACGGAGACGCTGCGAAACTGAAAAGGAGAGGGAGAATTTGGATCGCATGTTAGAGGATCACAGAAAGTCGTTGTACCCCGGATGCGATGATGGTCTGAAAAAGCTGGGCTGCACACTGGATTTGCTGAAATGGAAGGCACAGGCAGGTGTAGCTGACTCGGCATTTGAAAACTTGCTGAAAATGTTGAAGAATATGTTTCCAAAGAATAACGAGTTGCCCGCCAGTACGTACGAAGCAAAGAAGGTTGTCTGCCCTCTAGGTTTAGAGGTTCTGAAGATACATGCATGCATCAACGACTGCATCCTCTACCGCGGTGAATACGAGAATTTGAATGAATGCCCGGTATGCACTGCATTGCGTTATAAGATCAGAGGCGATGACCCTGGTGACGATGTTGAGGGCGAGAAACCCAGGAAGAGGGTTCCCGCCAAGGTGATGTGGTATGCTCCTATAATACCACGGTTGAAACGTCTGTTCAGGAACAAAGAGCATGCCAAGTTGTTGCGATGGCACAAAGAGGACCGTAAGTCGGACGGGGAGTTGAGACACACCGCAGATGGAACGCAATGGAGAAAGATCGACAGAGAGTTCAAAGATTTTGCAGCTGACGCAAGGAACATAAGATTTGGTCTAAGTACAGATGGCATGAATCCTTTTGGCGAGCAGAGCTCCAGCCATAGCACCTGGCCCGTGACTCTATGCATCTACAACCTTCCTCCTTGGTTGTGCATGAAGCGGAAGTTCATTATGATGCCAGTGCTCATCCAAGGTCCGAAGCAACCCGGCAACGACATCGATGTGTACCTAAGGCCATTAGTTGATGAACTTTTACAGCTGTGGGGCAGACCTGGTGTCCGTGTGTGGGATGAGCACAAAAAAGAGGAATTTAACCTACGAGCGTTGCTTTTCGTAACCATCAACGATTGGCCTGCTCTTAGTAACCTTTCGGGACTGTCAAATAAGGGATACAATGCATGCACGCACTGCTTACATGAGACTGAAAGTGTACATTTGCCAAATTGTAAGAAGAACGTGTACCTTGGGCATCGTCGATTTCTTCCGAAAATTCATCCAGTAAGAAAGAAAGGCAAGCATTACAACGGCAAGGCAGATCACCGGCCGAAGCCTGCGGAACGCACTGGTGCTGAGGTATTTGATATGGTCAAGGATTTGAAAGTCATCTTTGGAAAGGGTCCTGGCGGACAATCAGTTCCGAAGGGAGCTGACGGGCACGCAGCCATGTGGAAGAAGAAATCTATATTCTGGGAGCTAGAATATTGGAAAGTCCTAGAAGTCCGCTCTGCAATCGACGTGATGCACGTTACGAAGAATATTTGCGTGAACCTCCTAAGCTTCTTGGGCGTGTATGGGAAGACAAATGATACAAAGGAAGCACGGCAGGACCAGCAACGTTTGAAAGACCCTGATGACCGGCATCCGGAATGGTTTCAAGGTCGTGCCAGCTACGCTCTGACCAAAGAAGAGAAGGTCATCTTTTTTGAATGCCTGAGCAGTATGAAGGTCCCGTCTGGATTCTCGTCCAATATAAAGGGAATAATAAACATGGCGGAGAAAAAGTTCCAAAATCTGAAGTCTCACGACTGCCACGTGATTATGACGCAATTGCTTCCGATTGCTTTGAGGGGGCTCCTGCCGGAAAATGTTCGAGTAGCCATTGTGAAGCTATGTGCATTCCTCAATGCAATCTCTCAGAAGGTAATCAATCCAGAAGATCTACCACGGTTACAGAACGATGTGATCCAATGTCTTGTCAGTTTCGAGTTGGTGTTCCCGCCATCCTTCTTCAATATTATGACGCACCTCTTGGTTCACCTAGTCGAAGAGATTTTCATTCTCGGTCCTGTATTTCTACACAATATGTTCCCCTTCGAGAGGTTCATGGGAGTATTAAAGAAATATGTTCGTAACCGTGCTAGGCCAGAAGGAAGCATCGCCAAGGGCTATGGAAATGAGGAGGTAATTGAGTTTTGTGTTGACTTTGTTCCTGACCTTAAGCCGATTGGTCTTCCTCGATCGCGGCACGAGGGGAGACTAAGTGGAAAAGGCACGATCGGAAGGAAATCAACGATATGTATGGACGGCCATTCTCTGACTGAAGCACACCACACTGTACTGACCAATTCCAGCTTGGTGGCTCCGTACTTTGAGAAACACAAGAATATTTTACGCTCGGACAACCCGGGGAAGCCTGAATCCTGGATTAGGAAGGCCCACATGGAGACTTTCGGCAGTTGGTTGAGAAAACATTTAATGAATGACAATGATGTTGTAGATCAGCTGTACATGTTGGCCAAGACACCATCTTCGACTATAACGACTTTCCAAGGGTACGAGATAAATGGGAATACATTTTACACGATCGCCCAAGATAAAAAGAGCACCAACCAAAACAGTGGTGTCCGCTTTGATGCAGCAACCGAGAATGGGCAAAAGGTCACATATTATGGTTACATAGAGGAGATATGGGAACTTGACTATGGACCCTCCTTTAAGGTCCCTTTGTTCCGGTGCAAATGGTTCAAGCTAACAGGAGGTGGGGTAAAGGTGGACCAGCAATACGGAATGACAATGGTGGATTTCAACAATCTTGGTTACCTTGACGAACCATTCGTCCTAGCGAAAGATGTCGCTCAGGTTTTCTATGTGAAGGACATGAGTAGCAAACCGAGGAAACGGAAAGATAAGAAAACGATCAGTACATCATGCGATGATCCAAAGCGCCACATTGTTCTTTCAGGGAAAAGAAACATCGTGGGAGTGGAGGACAAGACAGACATGTCAGAAGATTATAATATGTTTGCTGAAATTCCGCCCTTCAAAGTGAACACCGACCCAAGCATTAAGTTAAATGATGAGGATGCTCCATGGATACGGCACAATCGTAAGCAAGCAGGGACACAAGGGAAGAAATGATGTGTAATAATTTATTGTACCAAACTTTGTTGAATGGATCATGTGAATTATATTACCCGTGATGTGTTTGGTGTCCATTTTCGAATGATTCGAGATACCACTGATGATACATGAAATTTGGAGTGATTTAGTCATACTCCTGCCTAGGCGTATAATATGCATACTCGTAGTCTTCATAGCCGCCGCCGTTGTACTGGTAGTCGTCGCCTTCTAAGTTGCCGCCGTCGTCGTCGCTGCTGTCGTCGCTGTCGTCGGGCGGCGCTCGTGGCTCGAACTGAGGGTAGCGCAGGCGGGGGATATCGCCGGCCGTGATGTAGTCCATGACGCTCTGCAGAGTCCGGCCGTACCACCATAGCCGACGGCCGGCCTCTGGTATATTATTTTGAATTGAATTAGTTTTATTTTTCTTAATTTTTTGATATATTATTTGTATTTTTAGAATTTTGAATTGAATTAGTTTTATTTTTCTGAATTTTTTGATATAATATTTGTGTTTTTAACATATTGAATTGAATTAGTTCTATTTTTCTGAATTTTTTGATATATTATTTGTATTTTTAACATATTGAATTGAATTAGTTTTATTTTTCTTAATTTTTTGATATATTATTTGTATTTTTAAGATTTTGAATTGAATTAGTTTTATTTTTCTGAATTTTTTGATATATTATTTGTATTTTTAACATTTTGAATTGAATTAGTTTTATTTTTCTTAATTTTTTGATATATTATTTGTATTTTTAGAATTTTGAATTGAATTAGTTTTATTTTTCTGAATTTTTTGATATAATATTTGTGTTTTTAACATATTGAATTGAATTAGTTTTATTTTTCTGAATTTTTTGATATATTATTTGTATTTTTAAGATTTTGAAAAAGAAAAGTATTTTGAAAAATACCTTTAGTCGCGGTTGGCCTGCCCAACCGCGACTAAAGGTCGTTGCGCGCGGGAACGCAAAAACCCGCCAAAAACCCCTTTAGTCGCGGTTGGTCTGGCCAACCGCGACTAAAGGTTACCCTTTAGTCGCGGGTCGCCTCCCCAACCGCGACTAAAGGGGGGGGCTATAAATACAAGGGCCCGAACCGTCGCCTCCATTTCTCGTCTTCTCTGCCGCGCCGAAGGCCTGCCACCGTCGCCCTCGCCCTCGACGCCGCCCGCCGTCGCCCTCGCCCTCGACGCCGCCCGCCGTCGCCCGCCGCCCCCTCTCGCCCACGTACGGCGCCCGCCGCCCCTCTCGCCCTCGTACGCCGCCCGCCGGCCTCCCTCGCCCACCGCGCCGCCTCTCGCCCGCCCTCAACGCCGCCGGCCGGCCTCGCTGCCGCGCGCGCACGCGCGCGCCTCTCTACAGAGAGCGAGATCGTGGAGAGAGAGAGAGAATTTTTTCTTTTTTTTTTTGTTCTTTTTAATTTTAACTAGTTAATTAGTTTAACAAAAACGGTAAAATAACTTAAAACTTGATAATTAACAAAAAAAACCGTAAAATTTGATAATTAACAAAAAAACGTATATACGGAGAGGGGGCGGCGAGGGGGGCGGCGATGCGCGCGGTGTTTTTTTAGGGATCGAGAGGGGGCGGCGAGGGTTATACATGTGTGTTGTCCTCGCCTCCCTCTCCGTGACGCCGTCGTCTGCCGCCCCGTCTCGCGCTCTACCGCGACACCCTCTCCCACCCCTTCCTCGCCCCCTCCTTTTGCCACCGCCCTTTCGCCACCGCCACCGCCACCGCCCCCCTTCTTCACTTAATTAATTTGTTTTTACTACATGTTTTCAGGACTGACATAATGGCGGACGATAGAGCTGACCCGATTATGGACAACTATGATCCGGACGGTGAAGCACATATGTTCGGCATCATAAACGGCGATATTCTATATGTGCCGACCGGACAAGAAGAAGATGATATCTCTTCTTATCTGAACCTTGACGGTGAAGATGAAGGGCGCCGTCAGCAAGATGATGCCGAACAAACGTCGATAAACGACGATCTTCAAATGGAAGTAGCAACCACCTCCGGCGCCGAGGTATATATATACATTGAGCCTCTGGTGATACAAACTAACTGATTTGAATAAATATGTGTGTACTAACGCGCGCGACTCTCTTTCTTATTTTAGCCCTCGGCCGGATCGTCGAAACAATCGAGTACGTCGTCAAAGCGTGGCGCAACCAAGACGATGAAACAAGGAGAAACATGCACCATCGAGGTTGTCGACAGTGCAACCGGCAGGCCGCTGGAGCCCCGCAAGAACGCCACCAAGTTTGTCAACCAATGCGGAGCCATTGTTAGAGACAACGTCTCGATCACCGTCCAGGAGTGGAATAAGCCAAAGAAGGCACGAATTGCTGGTTTCACTTTTGTCGATAAGAGAACAAAAAAAGATTGCTTCAAGAAGCTTATGGAACATTTCGTTCTACCTCCGGAATACAACAAATTCGATGAGGAGGGTAACAAGATTGAGGAAAACAAGGAGAGGAGGAGGCTAGTCAAACAGTTCGCTCTTCATAAGATGGCCGACGCATTCCGGAAATTCAAGCAAAATCTAGCCCATGACTTTGTCAAGCAGAACAAGACTCCGGATTTCAAAGGACAATATGAGAAACTGAAACATGATTGGCCAGAATTTGTGAAGCAAAAGAAATCGGAGCA
The DNA here is from genome assembly GCF_018294505.1 of Triticum aestivum. Classification (NCBI taxonomy): domain Eukaryota; kingdom Viridiplantae; phylum Streptophyta; class Magnoliopsida; order Poales; family Poaceae; genus Triticum; species Triticum aestivum. The sequence goes on along the minus strand of NC_057804.1, from coordinate 406,298,616 downwards.
GTTCATTCAAATATCGAAAAAAATAAGGAAAATGCGGCTAAGAAGGAGTACAATCATATTATGGGGCCAGGAGGGTATCGCCTTTGGGAGCCTAGGTGGGAGAAGATGGAGAACGAGCTGAGGGCGCGAGGAATCCGTCCAGGTACGGAGGGATGGGACCCAAGGGCCAAAAGCTGGTGGTACGGGCATGGGGGAACGCTGAACCCGGAGACAGGGGAGTGTGTTTACCGGGGCAAAATAATTAAACCCACCCAAGCCCTTATTGACGCAATGAGGGATGCTCAAGAGGGGAAGATCAAGTTCAACAGAGAGAACGACGCGCTGACAAAAGCCCTCGGGAATCCTGAACACGGAGGACGTGTACGAGGCATGGGGCACATTCCGTGGAAAATAGGGTTCCCCCAGAACGATGACCCGTACGGTTACAGAAGCCGGAAGAGAAAGATGGATCGGGAAGCAGATGTTGTGGCGCGGTTGGCATCGGAAATGGATGTGATGAAGAAAACCGTGAGTGTACTAGTAGCCGAAAGAGATGCAGCTCGGGCGCAGCATGAAGATCATCCAGCGGATCTCAGAAGCCAGCAGCGGAGAAGCAGTGTGGCTTCCACGGAGGCCCCATCGGCTGGTGCAGATGCACCGACGATCGAAATTACTGCACCGGAGCCTCTGGTGGTCGAAATTACTGCACCGGAGCCTCTGGTGGTCGAAATTACTGCACCGGAGCCTCCTCGCTACCCCGTGGACGATATAAAGGAGATGAAAGAATGTCATCTGTATTATCCTATCGGGAACATGTCCATGAAGGTAGCCATCGGCAGTGCTTTACCATGTTTACCTGGAGCACTCCACCACAACAACCCCATTCAAGATGGCTATGCTCGTGTCACGGTGGAGGACATAGTCCAAGGGTTTGAGGACCTGGAGATTGACATTGCTACACCTGAAGGGGAGAAAAGACTTGGAGATGTCAAGCGCCATTTCATTCTATGGCAAAAGAAGTTTATCAAGTTTCCAGGCGAGGCGCCAAGGACAACAAGTCCACCCCCCTACGGTGGTGGCGGTTCACCTACACCTCCGTCACGTCAGCCGACGCCCCCCAGTCCACAACGTCCGGCGGGTGATCAGACGCCGCCCCCCAGTCCTCGTCCGGCGGGTGATCAGACGCCGCCCCCCAATCCACCTCCGGCAAAGAAGCAGAAGCAGTCCTGGATTATTAACCCGGACCCTTATGTACCTAAGACCACAAAGGTACCGGAGCCATCACTGAAGCCTCTCCCCACAAGGCCTTGGGAACGTAGTGCCGAGGAAACTGCCGCGGCCGCGGCTGCTGATCATGAGAAATGGAAGGCGGACTGCAAGAAGAAAAGAGAGCCCGAGCCCAAGCCAGTATTTTCTGATGAGCAAAAGAAGTGGGCTAAGTCATTTTTGAGCACACCGTCCCAAGCCGCGAAGAATCTGCCTGACGACTATGCACGTGAACTTCGTAGGCAGGCACTCATGTTGAAGGAGAAGAAAGAGCGGGCGGAGAACCAGGAGAACAAAGCCTTGGAGGAGGCCGAGAAAACGGAATTAGAAAGTAAAAAAAGCGGGAAACGAGTTGCCCAGCTCGGGGAACAAAGTAAACAATCGATTGCCCCGCTTATAGTGAAAGCCGCCGGTCCGGATGACCCCGATATCATAGCAGCTGCGGCAGCACATGGATTGACTGTAACGAGTGCCAGAGAACAAGCGGCCAACTTAGGTATTACTCTTCGTGAACTGTTAGGCCTTGATGAGGCGCCAGTGAAGGAGGTAGTAATTACATATGTGAAGAATGGGCCTCTCGTCGAGCCTGCGCAGGAAGAGGATCTACCTCCACAAATGAAAGGTCTGCTGAAATGGTACAAGGGTTACATAAAAAATAAAAACGCCAAAGAATATATTTATGCGGAAGTTAGATATGAGCATCACTTCAAACATTACTATGTACAAATTCATCTGAGTGAATTGTTCCAGCTTTTCAATCTGCGCGAGCTCGACAAATCTATCATCAGTTGCTACGTTCTGTAAGTGATTTATTTCTACCCCATCTCGTTCATATTGCCTGCACTATATATATGTCCTAACTATATTGTTGTGTCCGCTATTATACATGCAGAATGAAGATTAAGGAATGCAGAGTAAGGAACATCCATGATGTTGGGTTCATTGACCCACACATCGTTAATGGATATGTGTTGGAGCATCACCCCGCCGACATGGAGGCAGACCTGTGGCAGTTTCTTACAAAGCAGGAACTCAAAAGTGATATTCTATTTCCTTACCATTTTGGGTGAGTGTTTCTGTCTTGAGCACATTCTCTTTTGTTTACTCCATGCATGGTATGTGGCCGGCTAATCGATGAGTTATGCATGACGTACTGTGCATGTATCGTGTCCGCAGGTTCCACTGGATTCTGCTAGTAATTAAAGTTGACACCTCAGAATGTCTCGTCCACGACTCTCTGAATAAGGATCCAAAGCTTTGGGGCGGCATGAGAAGAATGCTGCAGAAGTAATTATTTTCATTCATTTGCGCTCTATATCGATCGGCCTATTTCGTTCATTTCCTAATATCAAGTAACTAATAACTCTCTTGTTCATTTAATTTTCTTTGCCTCGTAGGGTTTGGAGACGGTTCGTAGATACAAAGGTCGGTGAATTCAAAAAAGAGCTAGAATTCAAAAGGTCAAAGGCTAAGAATGGTGAGGATATTCAGCCAGCGGGGACCAATCTATGTGCATACTATGTCTGTGAGATGATCCGGAGATACACCTCTGAGCGGCGGGTTCCGAGTGATACCAATGCTCAGAGGAATAACCTCCGGATGATGCTTAGTCCAGAAGCTCGCTTCCGACCACTTCAAGAGGAACTAGCTGGATGGTTCAGGAGGGAAGTCCTCCATCCTAAAGGAGAACACCATTACGAGGACGTAGAACTTTATATGCATTAAATTATGTATGGAAACTTGTTCAAAATTGTATATGGTCATCCGATGATATTGAATATATATTGTATATTCCTCTTGAATTCTTTTTGGTTCTAATTTCAAATTTGTTTGAAATTGTACATTCATATGCATGTATGTAGTACCGTAGAATATGTGAAACTCCTTCAAAATTAAAATAAAGCACAAAAGAAATAAAACAATACAAATTAAACAGAAAACAGGTTTAGGGGGGGGGCTAAAACCCTAAACCTGCGGCGGCCTTTAGTCGCGGTTGGCCAGAAGAACCGCGACTAAAGGTCCTCCGCCCCGACGGCCGCCTGGCGCCCACGTGGACGGGCCTTTAGTCGCGGTTCTTAAGCAACCGCGACTAAAGGGGGGGGCCTTTAGTCGCGCCTATTTGGTCGCGGTTGCGCAACCGCGACTAATGGCAGTTGCGAACCGCGACCAAAGGCCCTTTTTCCACCAGTGTGCCCTCTACTGTGGTGGCTATCTCTATATATAGAGGCCCTGGTCCTCTTCCCAAATATTGAGTGGGAAGGGAGCCAACAACAGCCATTTTGAAGGGAAACATCTAGTACAAGTTATCCTGACTAAAGTTGGTCTTCGGCTGCCAAAGGCACCGGCGATGACGTCGTCTTGGACTCCACAGTGACCTCTGTCCTGCCGCTCTGCTGGTCTTGGTCTCGTTGCACCGAAATGGTAACCTTTGCTTGATGCCTCGGTACTTCGCGCCTGCGCTTGCCCCCTTTGCACCAAAGAGGAAACAAGGACTCTGCGTAGGCCGGAGACCGCCTGGCGCCCGCCTGGTCTTTGATCGTCATGGCTTGCGTCACGAGCACCTCGCGAGGTACTCCTGCCTTGATCTCTCTGCCTCCTCGCGAGCCTTCCTGGTGAGGCCGTTCCTGAGGAAGCCTTGCATCGTGAGCCACGCGAGGCTTGTCCCCTCGCGAGGGTCTTGAGCTTGAGTTGATGAAGATGGGTCGTACTAGGCCACCACTTGAGCCACGCCGCAGGCCGCAGGCAGGCAAGTCTGGGGACCCCCATTCCCAGAACGCTGACAGTTCAGATATGAAATCATGGCACTCGGGCCCTAGTGACAAGCATTAAGCATAGCAAAGTCATAGCAACATCAATCTCAGAACATAGTGGATACTAGGGATCAAACCGTAACAAAACTAACTTGATTACATGGTAAATCTCATCCAACCCATCACCGTCCAGCAAGCCTCCGATGGAATTACTCACACATGGCGGTGAGCATCATGAAATTGGTGATGGAGGATGGTTGATGATGACGACGGCAATGAATCCCCCTCTTAGGAGCCCCGAACAGACTCCAGACCAGCCCTCCCGAGAGAGAGATTAGGGCTTGGCGGCGGCTCTGTGTCGTAAAATGCGATGAAACTTTCTCTCTAATTTTTTCTCTCCGCAAAACGGAATATATAGAGTTGGAGTTGAGGTCGATGGAGCATCAGGGGGCCCACGAGACAGGGGGCACGCCCAGGGGGAGGGGGCGCGCCCCCCACCCTCGTGGACAGGGTGTGGGCCCCCTGGCCTTGATTCTTTCGCCAGTATTTTTATATTTTCCAAAAGTTATCTCCATGGATTTTCAGGTCATTCCAAGAACTTCTTTTTTCTGCACAATAAACAACACCATGGCAGTTCTGCTGAAAACAGCGTCAGTCCGGGTTAGTTTCATTCAAATCATACAAGTTAGAGTCCAAAACAAGGGCAAAAGTGTTTGGAAAAGTAGATACGTGGGAGACGTATCATGATGTGCCCACTATTTTGGATTACAAAGACTTTAATTATGATAATTGCTCTTTGATTGATTGTATTTCTTTGTTGCATTCCACGATAAATTCACCCCATGCTTATGAACAAAATAAGGCTTTTACTAAACATATTGTTGATGCCATGATGAAAGCTTTTGAAGAAAAATTGGAATTAGAAGTTTCAATTCCTAGAAAATTGCATGAGAGTGGGAAACTACTATCAAAGTTAAGATTAAAAATTATAAGTGTTTTGCTCTGTGTGACTTGGGTGCTAGTGTTTCTACAATTCCGAAATCTTTATGTGATGTGCTTGGTCTCACCAATATTGAAGAATGTTCTTTAAATTTGCACTTGGCGGATTCTACTATTAAAAAACCTATGGGAAGAATTAATGATGTTCTTATTCTTGCAAATTGGAATTATGTGCCCATAGATTTTATTGTTCTTGATATTGAGTGCAATCTGTCTTGTCCAATTATTCTTGGTAGACTGTTTTTGCGTACTATTGCTGTCGTGATTGATCTGAAACTAGGCAATATTAAATTTCAATTTACATTAAGGAAGGGAATGGAACAATTCCTTAGAAAAAGAATTAGCCTACCATATGAATCAATCATGAGGGCATCTTATGGATCTAGAACCAAATATGACAAAACTTAGATCCTACGTGTTATGCCTAGCTAGGGACGTAAAATGATATCGCTTGTTGGGAGGCAACCCAATGAATAAAATTTATTTTTGCTTTTTAATTTTTTTTCTTATGTGTTAGCACAATTATTCTACTGTTATGATTGTGTTTTTGTGTTTTAATTAGTGTTTGTGCCAAGCAAGGCCTTTGGGAAGATTTGGGTGAAAGGTTATTTGATCTTGCTGAAGAATAGAAACTTTTGTGCTCATGAGATTATTTTTAATTTTTAACAGAAGAGTGATTTTTAGTTGATTCTTTTTGCAAAAGATTAATAGACAAATTCCTCACTTCCACCAATTTATTTAAGAATTTTTTGAGTTACATAAGTATTAGAAATATTCAGATTGCTACAGACTGTTCTGTTTTTGACAGATTCTGTTTTCTTTGTGTTGTGTGCTTGATTTGATGATTCTATGGTTTTCTTTGATGAGTTTTTGCCATAGAAAAGTTGGAATACAGTAGATATAATGCAAAAACAAAATAAGAATAGGTTTTCTACAGTACTTATATTAGTGGTTTGTTTACTTCTACTAACGGATCTCATGAAGGTTTTGTTTGAGTTTTGTGTGATTGAAGTTTTCAAGTTTTGGGTGATCTTATGATGGATGAAGGAGTAAGGATTAGCAAAAGGCTAAGCTTGGGCATGCCCGAGGCACCCCAAGATAATATTCAAATAAGTAGCAAGCAACTAAGCTTGGGGATGCACCCGAGTGGCATCCCTGCTTTCTTCTAACAACCATCGGTATTTTACTTGAAATTATATTTTTATTCATCACATAATATGAGTTTTGCTTGGAGCGTCTTGTATGATATGAGTCTTTGCTTGTTTTGCTTTGTGTTTTAAGTGTTGAATCCTTTCTGGACACACCTTTTTAAGATAGCCAAAAATTATGCTATGTTTGCTCCTATGCTTCACTTAAAGTTTTAGAGCCATGGATTTGCTCTAGTGCTTCACTTATATCTTTTTGAGCACTATGTGCTTTGTTAATTTTGAAGAAATGCTCTCATGCTTCACTTAGATTTATTTGAGAGTTAGTAAAAATTTAAGAAATTCTCTCTTGCTTCAGTTAGATTATTTTGAGAGAAAGAAAAAATTATGCTCATGATCTTCACTTAAATTTGTTTGAGCTTATCAAAAGCAACATATGAATATAGTCCCAACGTGATAGATATCCAAGGAGGATATAATAAAAACTTTCATGAATATCATTGGATAAAATAAACTTGATTCTTAGTAATGGTTTTGAGATATGACGATATGATATGTGAGTTATGTTGATGAGTAATTGTGCTTGAGTAAGACTATTGATGTTAAGGTTTGTGATTCCCTATGCAAGCACGAAAGTTAATAGTTATGCAATGAAATTTATATCCTACTTATGGTGCATTATTCGGTGTTACTTATGCGTAATGCTTGGATACGAGATTTTTCACTTTTTGGTTGATCGCTTCTCAATCTTTTTGCTAGCCTTCATTTTGCACTAAGTATGATCACTACTTGTGCATCCAAAACCCTTTAAACCAGTTTTGCGTTAAGAGTCCACTATACCTATCTATATGCGATATTTCCATGCCGTTCTAAGCAAATTTTCATGTGCCATCTCTAATTTTCAAAATAAATTTCTCTTTTGTGTGCTCTACCGCTCACGGAGCGGTGAAGGGTGACCAATATTTTCCATGCTAGATGTGTTATTCTCACGATGAGTGTTTATTCACTTGTCATTGCACGAGAGTACGGCAAAGGTATTAGGGATGCCCAATCCCGAAATGAAAAATGAATTTACTTTATGTTGTCAAATAATAAATTCCTTGGAAAGTGTTGGTATGGAGGGCAACCGTGGATTCGGCTAGCCATGGAAAGTGAAAGTAATGGTGGAAAAAGGAATAAACTTTGTTTTCTGTTTGGGAACCACCTATGATGTATCTATCATGGGAAGTGTTGAGATCTCTAAGTCGTTTTCGTTGGTGGGAAAAGTATGCCTCTCAAAAATGTTTTTATCTCTCAATTTAAGCTTTGAGCTCTGGCACCTCTACAAATCCCTACTTCCCTCCGCGAAGGGCCTTTATTTTACTTATGCAATTTTTATTTTGAATCTGAGTCTCCACCTTCTCTTATAGAGCACCAACTAAGGGGCACTATGATCGTATTTGAGCACTGAGTGTAGCTAATATTCAAGTGTGTTTCATGAATGGATCGATGATGGAGCATAATGGGCTAGGGATAACTTGCTTTAGTGTTGATATTTTGAAAGACATGGTTGCTTGTTGGTATGCTTGAGTATTAAAGTCTTCATGTCAAAACTAGACTATTGCTTTGAATCATATAAAAGTCCATATGTCCATGCTATAAAGAAAAGAAATGTGATGAACATGTTAGGCAACACTCCACATCAAAAATTCTATTTTTATCATTTACCTACTCGAGGACGAGCGGGTTTTAAGCTTGGGGATGCTGATACGTCTCCAACGTATCTATAATTTTTTATTGTTCCATGCTGTTATATTATCACTCTTGGATGTTCTACAATCATTTTATAGTTATTTTATATCATTTTTTGGTACTAACCTATTGACATAGTGCCCACTTTCAGTTCTTGTTTTCTGCATGTTTTTTACATGGTAGGAAATCAATATCAAACAGAGTCCAAACGCAACGAAACTCCTGGAGGATTTTTTTGGGCCAGAAGACATCCAGTTGGCCAAGAAAGTACCTAGGGGTGGCTCGAGGGGAGCAGCACCCACCAGGGCGCGCCAGGAGGCCCAGGCGCACCCTGGTGGGTTGTGCCCACCTCAGGTGCCCCCTGAACCACCTCTTTGCTCTATAAATACCCCAATATTCTAGAAACCCTAGGGGAGTCGACGAAAATCAATTCTAGGTGCTGCAGAGTCCAGAACCACCAGATCCAATCTAGACACCATCACAGAGGGGTTCACCACTTCCATTGGTGCCTCTCCGATGATGCGTGAGTAGTTCTTTGTAGACCTATGGTATCCCTAGTTAGTAGCTAGATGGCTTCCTCTCTCTCTCTCTCTCTCTCTCTCTCTTGATTATCAATACAATGGTCTCTTGGAGATCCATATGATGTAAGCCTTTTTGCGGAGTGTTTGTTGGGATCCGATGAACTTTGAGTTTATGATCAGATCTTTGTTTTTATCCATGAAAGTTATTTGAGTCTTCTTTGATATCTTATATGCATGATTTCTTATAGCATCATATTTCTTATCCGATATTTGGGTTTTGTTTGGCCAACTTGATCTATTTATCTTGCAATGGGAAGAGGTGCTTTGTAGTGGGTTCGATCTTATGGTGCTTGATCCCAATGACAAAAGGGGAACCAACACATATGTATCATTGCTACCAGGGATAATAAGATGGGATCTATATCTTCATAATAGATAAATGGACCTTGACTACATCATGTCATCGTTCTTATTGCAATACTCCGTTTTCCCATGAACTTAATACACTAGATGCATGCTGGATAGCGATCGATGTGTGGAGTAATAGTAGTAGATGCAGGCAGGAGTCGGTCTACTAATCTTGGACGTGATGCCTATATAATGATCATTACCTGGATATCGTCATGAGTATTTGAAGTTCTATCAATTGCCCAACAGTAATTTGTTTATCCACCGTTTGCTATTTTGCTCGAGAGAAGCCACTAGTGAAACCTATGGCCCCCGGGTCTCTTCTTTAATATATTTGCCTTCACGATCTATTTTCATTTTCTTTTATTTTCAGGTCTATTAAACAAAAAATACAAAAATACTTTGCACTTTATTTTATTTGCAATCTATTTATCCAATCTATTACAACTTTCTCCCGTCCACTTGCCAATTTTTGGCATCGTTACCCAAAAGGGGTTGACAACCCCTTTAACACGTCGAGTTGCGAGTATTTGTTATTTGTGTGCAGGAGCTGTTTACGTTGTGTTGCATGGTTCTCCTACTGGTTCGATAACCTTGGTCTCATCACTGAGGGAAATACCTACCATCGTTGTGCTGCATCATCCCTTGCTCTTTGGGGAAATACCGACGTAGTTCTAGCAGACATCAGGTACCTAGCCTCACGAGGCTGCCATGACACAAGCCATGACGACTAAGGCCGGGCGGGAGACAGCGGGCGCAGAGGAGGGAGTTTCCTCTTTGGTGCTAAGGAGGCAAGGACAGGCGCGTGTTCCCGAGGAATCTGCCAAAGGTTTCCATTCCGGTGCTACAAGACCAAGACCACGGGTTTGGCAGGACGGATGTCATCGCCGAGCCCAACGCTTCATCATGACCAGAAGCTTTGCAGGCGAAGACCACCTTTCATCAGGATAAGATGTACTACTTGTCCCCTTTTAAATTAGCCAATTTGGGATCCCTTCCCGCCTACGTTTTGGGGGAAGAGGACCAAGGCCACTATAAATATAGGTTAGCCACCACCGTAGAAGAGGGGCGACCTAGGATCGGATCCTTTCCACCCTCACCACCATAGCCCTCGCGAGGCTGCTCATTCACTGTACTAGTTCATCCTCAAACCTCCTTGTGAGGCCAATCCACCACAAAGCAGGAGTAGAGTTTTGCACCGCAAGGTGGCCCGAACCTGGGTAAACTGTTGTGTTCATCTTCTTCCCCGTTCACGCGAGTCCGGCAAGGCTAGGCTATAGGGCGACGAGTTGGTAGGCTAGAGAGGTTGAGTTAGGGACTGGAACGGCTGAATGAACATCGCCTCCAGGGTAGTATCTTGCGCTTAATACTCTGGCACATAGAGAACCTGGTGCTTGGAGAAGCCGCCACATTTGCCTGGCGAGCATGGCAAGATTGAAAGAGTAGAGGTCTCTAAACCCGAGGCCACCCTTTTCCTTGGGCAGTGTCATTTTTCCCATCCAACCCAATGCATTTTATGTTCATCATTCTGCTATGACCACCAATACCGACATATCATCTTGCTTAGCTCTTCACACAACCCCTTTGTTAAATCAAAACAGCTCATCGCGTACATAGGGATTGCTTGGGGCACATACTTCACCATAATTTCTTCCCTTTCATTAAGAGGAAACGTTCAAGCCATCCTTACATCCGCGCCCAAACTCGGTCTTTTATAAATTCAAAACATTGTGAAACAGAACGACCAATATACATTGGCAGACCCAGATACTTAGCATTAGTCGTTTCTTGTTGTAAGCCCAGGGTGATCATGACCGATTGTTTAGCAGCCACCTTTGTGTTCTTGCTGAACATGATTGAGGATTTATCTCTATTCACCATTTGTATGGAACTGGCTTCATAAACTTGCAAAATATGGTTGCTGTCAGATGCTCCCTCAGTTGTTGCCTCAAATAACAACAAAGAGTCATCGGCGAACAATAGATGAGTGATAGTAGGAGCAGTTAGTGCCACTCTAATTCCCCGCAGAGTTCCATTAGATTCAGCTTGGTGTAACAACGTTGAGAAACCAGCACAGAGCAAGAAAAGGTACAACGAGATGGGATCCCCCTGCCACAACCCCCTCCCTAGTGTCATGGTCTCAGCATATGAGGAATTGACCTTAAACTTGTAGGAGACCATTCTGATGCACTTGTTAATAAGCTGCACAAAGTCATCTCAAAAGCCCAATTGGTTTAAAATTCTTTCCAAGAAGTCTCGTTCTACACAATCGCACACCTTGCTCATATCCAATTTCAACGCTGCAAGGCTTGTACTTCCGGCTCTATTCCTATGAAAATATGTGACATCTCGTAAGCCAACAAGATATTATCTAAGACGAGTCAGCCAAGCATGAAAGCGCTTTGGTTTTTAGGGATTATCTCTCCCAAAATACACTTCAACCGGTTGGCAATGACCTTTGACACAAGTTTGTACACAATATTGCATAGGATAGTTGGGCGTAAGTCTTTGAAACTTTCAGGGTTCTTAACCTTTGAGATAAATACCACAATGGTGTCATTCCATCCCTCCAGCATGCTACCGCCTCGCAATACATGTAGCACTCCTGCATCACCTTGTCACAAACTAGTTGCCATTATTTCTTGTAGAAGATAGCTGGTAAACCATCAGCTCTAGGCGCCTTTAAATCACCAATCCTGTCCAAGGCTTGTTTGACCTCCTTGGCACTGAAATCAGCCATAAGGAAATCATTCATCTGGGGGACCTTGGGTTGCTTATGTTGATGATGTCTCCAAAAGGAAATCCTATCACAGGGGTAAACAGGGAAGAATAATAGTTAGTAACAAGGGCCTTCACCCCCTCCTCCCCTTCCACCACCACACCATCTTCCCTTCTCAAACTTTTAATATCATTTTTTTGCTTTCTCTCTATCAAGAAGGCTTGGAAGAATTGGGTGTTATGATTAACGGTCTCCTGGACTATGGGGTACTCACCACGTCGTCCCCCGATCAGTTAGATTGGGTCGAGGACCCCCATGGTCGTATACTCATGGGCCAGTTCGAACAGTTGCCGCATACAAGGAAGATTCCACAAGACTTGGTGATCAAGACAAGGACTCCTCCCCCACCGGCGTATTCCGCTAGGACTCTTGTTACCCTAGGCCTATGGTACATTATATAAACCGAGGCTAGACTAGTCGATAGAGGATCATTATTATGACATTACTCATCATACCTCTAGGGTTTAGACCACAACATGTGATCTCGAGGTAGATCAATTCTTGTAACCCCTATACTCATTATAGTCATCAAGCAGCATGTAGGGTATTATCTCATCAAGAGAGCCCGAAGCTGGGTAAAATCCCGTGTTCATGTTACCATCAATCCTAAGACGCACAGTTCGGGACCCCCAACCCGAGATCCGCCAGTTTTGACACCAACATTGGTGCTTTCATTGAGAGTTCCGCTGTGTGATCGGTGAAAGGATCAATGGCTCGACTGCAGGTCAACTGCAACGTTGGTTTCTTCATCACCAGCTCGACTGGTCACCTTGACTTGACCGAGACCTGCGCCCTACCTACGATCGTCATGTTCGGATGAGGGCCTTCATCAACATCAACTCCGATCTCTATCAAGATCATGGAGCAGTCATCCATGGAGCTCGGGGGCTCAATGTCAACATTGCCCTCGGGCGATCGTGCTGTTTTTCTGGACAACAAACTCGTATCCACCGCCACCGCCTCCTCGAGTGTCGCCTAAACGATTGGTTCGGTGGAATTATGCGGAATAAAGTCTATAGAAATCCTGCAAAAATTTCGTCGCGTTCCGATGGAGGAATCTCCGGCAATCTCCGATATATCGGAGCCCTGTTGAATCTGGACGAGAATCCGGATGAGTTTGGAGCGCGGTGTCCAGCATCTAGCTTAGACGTCCTTTGGAAGATCCAACCATTGATCGGCTGAGGAATTCCCATATCTACCACCTCCCAAAAATTCAGCTCGATCCGACTATCCAAACTCCGGGAAACTTCCAATTAGTGCATCGCTTTTCGGATCTGTTTTCTGTGCGAGAACGAATCCGACCCGAGTTCATCTTCTTTACGAACGGGATTTCGGACATCTTTTTGAAGGAAGTTTTTTTATGGGGTATTGTGTTTTATTCTCAAACACATCCCATTAATATTAAAAGTATTTTTACAATATGATCTTCACCATCGACAACATCACTCCACGATGGTCGACCTGCGCTAGACGCGTCATCGCCTCGTTAAGCCCAGCTCAACTCCTTCAGATCATCATCTCAGCCAGCCGAACTATAGTTCAGCATCGTGAGGGATAAATCTTCACCAACATCGCTGCTACACGGATTACACGGAGCAGGCACACCTGCATAGCCGCACTGTTGCTTCTTCAAGCCGACGTCCATCACGCCGAACTACTTCAACACCTCGGCTGACACAGCAGCTGCAACATCTCCTTATCGACCTGCTCCGTCACCTCGGCTAGACCGGGGACTTGGCTATTTCTTCATCAACTTACTTCGGAGACTTCGGCGTCACCAGCCGACAAGCTTCATCACATTAGCTGGACCACGGGCTTCGCCATGGCGAGCCAACCTTTGCCAGGATTGCCATTCCATCGCTTCATCACCCATCAAGCAATGGGTGTGCGGATCGAGTCCCAATTTTGGGAGTAACCTTTCTTCAGACCGCTACAACAAACAAACCAGGTGCTATTAATCCTAGCATTTTTTGCTTGTTTGGGTTTATTGTTACCAAGGAATTATTACTCTGCTTTGTTCCATCATCTATACACAGGCCTATCAAATGGTGGCCGCATTAACGACGGTCGCATGGTGGTCCGGTCAGTTTCCGTGCATAGTTCGGCGAACGCCGTATCCGGAACTCGGACCGACCTATGAGTTCGGGCTTTGTCACGCCTTCACTGTGCCACGCCTTTACCACATCACGCCCTGCATCGACATTGACCTCGACGCTTAGGCCATATCTCTTTTGTTATTTACTTCACTTGTATTAAACAAGTAGAAGAATTTTTTTATATATATACATACATTATTATCTTTATTTGTCATTACTTTTTGGTTTGCACTATTTTTTATGTGCAGCCAATTGACTCAGACTGAGCCGTGTTGTCCCCTTCTTTAACCGAACTGTGTTGTCGCCTTGGCGCGCCGACCTGCTCCATTACCGCGGCCGGACTGAGGGCCTCATCTTCTCAGAGTGCCGAACTCTCGGCTCGGCCACCTAGGGACCAGCCTGAGAGGCTGGAACCTTGTCCCGCATCAAGCTCGAACCACATCATCAATGCCGAACACATTAACCAGCTAAGTCGCTCTTATGCTCAAAAACTTCCAGTTTAAATTTTTGTTCGGCTCGACCAAGCATTATAACTTTTTTGGCAAAAAATTATTTGTGAAAAAACTTCCATGTCCAAACTTTGTTTGTGACACACATATTCAAATACCCCGTTTATTTGGGGGCTCCCTTGATGGAGTTTTTCCTCTTGCATATGATTATACTTGTACGGCTTCCTTCCTTGTTCGTGTATTACGCCACAATATGCACCTTGTTGACTTAAGCGACTTGCAAGCTGGGTTGCCTGGCTCCTGTGCTTACCCCTACGTTCCCAATTGTTCGGCTAGGGAGTAAAGGGAGCACCTCTGCGATTGTCACGATCGGTTCATCCGAGCCGGACCTCAGACTGGGTGAAGCTGAAAGCTAGTGCTCTTACTGTTTTCAATCATGTTCGGCACACAACAGAACTCATGAGTACAAAAAATCTATGGCACAAGTCTCACAATGACAATGAGCACCGAAGAAAGGTATCAGTGGGGGTACTATTTTCTTCGAAGATGCTTCTTACACTTTGTTAGTAATATAGCATAAGTTCCCTGAGCGTGCTTTGTCTGTTACAGCCTTATGGCCTGATTGCCTGGTTATTGGAAACACCGTCGATACTCTCGACAGGTGGAGTACATAACACTTTTCGGTCCTCGACCGAAGAGGGAGAAGCCGACGGTCAGTTAAGACGCGTATAAAGTTCGGGTGAAAACATATATGATATAAGTACTTCGGTACATACAATCATTATACATAAAATTCTTTTTACCCAAGTCACTTGGGGGCTCTTCAATTTATGTGAGCTGTTTTATAATAAGTGTTCTTCTTCCTAGTCGTTGCAAAGTTTTTTTCTATCACTCCTTTTTTCGACGCAAATGTGTGGTCAATAGCCCGATTTCCCTCTCATCCACCTTCGGGATAGGAGGTTGAAGCCGTAGGCTGACCCGCTTGAAGTCTTGAGATAGGATGTGTCATGTTAAAGCACGACAGAAGCACAATTTTCTCTCTAAGACCAATTTTCTGATTGGCACCGAACAATTCATCTAGTTCGGATGTCAAGTTTTTCCTGACGTTTTTTTTGGTTTTCCAATGCTATGGCACTTTTCAACTATTTGTGTGTTTTCCGCATAAGTCTCGCAGTGCAACGCCGGACATCTTTAGAGATTCGGCAAAAATTCTCGGATATTGCTATATATGCATCGGTTTCAAATTGTGTCTTCGGTCGATAGTTGGGTTGCCCGGCTCCTGTGCTTGCCTCCTACATTCCGCTTTGTTCAGCTAGGTGTGCAAAAGGAGAACCACTGCGATTGTGCTTCCAACTCGTATGGTTAAGCACCTCGGTGGAGAAAGCCAAAAACTGACTGTCACAATAAAACATAAACCGGTTAGCGATCCGATGACTATGTTAAAAGACGGGTCGTTCATAACATTGGCCTAAGTGTTTACAGCTTGACCTCGGCTGTCGCCAAACACTAAGCGGGGGGCTACTTGCTGGCCTCCCAACTTTAAGCTCCTATGACTAAGTGAAAGTTATAAAGCCCGTACATCTGATTGCCTTGTTTCCGCCAACACAACCGCCTTCGGGCACCGAGACATCGGCTAAGGGTTGTTTTGTTATTTTGGAAACACCCTGCATAGCATCTACAAGGGGGTAGAAGCTGATGATGGGCCACTTTCAGATTATAAACGGTCACAACGGAAGTAAAAATTTGGGTTCATCTAGACCATAGAGTTTGGAAGCTTTTCCCGAACTAAAATCCTTAGTATTTTTCTCCCACATTGATCAGAGCTGAGGTTTCATGATCATGCTTAGCATGACAACCCAAAGAAAGGAACCGATAGTGGGACTATTTTCTTTGGACGATGTTTCTTGTGTTAAACAATAATATAACATGTCTCCCTGCGTACCTTTGTTTATAAAACCGTATGACTGGACTGCCTTGTTTGTCGTAAATCTTTGCCCTCATAAAGGCTTTATAAAATTAGGACAAACACTCCTTGGCTGTTGGCCGAGGGGGTTGAAGCCGATGGTCGGTCAACAAAGTTTTGTACAATGCGGATCCGAGCATCAATGATGTAAAGTACCTAGATACATAGAGTCATTACATATAATTTGTGATTTTACTATGGATATCGATCCTTAATTCGGCCTCCCATGCCCGCATTAAGGCTCGAGGGCTACTATGCTTCGGGCTTATTATTTACAAATATTAAAAGGGGTACATCGATCCCCTGATCTGATGTTGCCACCTGACCAGTGTCTCGGGGGCTACTGCATTGGCAATCCAATGCAGAAAATTTAAAGTGCAATATAGTTTTCGAGGAGATTATTATCCTTAGGTCGGTCGGCCGCACCCAACCTGAGTCTCGAGGACTTTGCACACCGCGTTTCTATTCCTATGTATGCTGCCGAGCTAGGAGTTGATCCTCAGGCCGATTTCGCGCATCGACCTGAGTCTCAGGGGCAACTAGGATCAGCGGTTTCATGTTTTCCTTCAGGTGCATCTCGGGTTTTAGACCGACGCACATACCTTGAGGGCTACTGGTTATATATCTCAGCGGAGAATAAATTGCACCAATCAAAAGATCAGCCCGCAGTCAGGGGTGGTGCACCACCTCGGAAGAAGTCCGACATTAAGCTCGGGTGCCAATGGCTGGCTCCATAGAGGGCATTTCCGGGATTAAGCTCGGCTAAACTCCTTCAACTTTTTGAACCAAGGTGATCTATGACACCTCGGACATATTCCGGCGTTGGAGCTCGGATACATTCCAGCGTTGAAGCTTGGACA
This sequence comes from Triticum aestivum, assembly GCF_018294505.1. Taxonomy (NCBI): domain Eukaryota; kingdom Viridiplantae; phylum Streptophyta; class Magnoliopsida; order Poales; family Poaceae; genus Triticum; species Triticum aestivum. The sequence goes on along the minus strand of NC_057804.1, from coordinate 406,281,670 downwards.
CAGTCCGGCGTTGGAGCTCGTATACATTCCAGCGTTGGAGCTCGGAAGCAGTCCGGCGTTGGTGCTCGGCTGCAAAAGATACCTCGAATGCAGTCCGACGTTGGAGATCGGACGCAAGAGGACACAGCCTCCCGGGAACAACTTCAAACCCGAGGTGTGGCGTGAAAAATAACAAGGCATTGATAAAGGCCGGAAACTTAAAGGGGCTCCTCGGATACCCGACATATAAACTCTTCGGATCTATTTTGCGATCCTCAAGATCGAAGATGAGAAGATTTGTTGAACTAGTTTTCAAGACCGACGACCGAAGATGAAGAACAGTTCGGAAGAATCGAGGAGCGTCCCCAACTTGAAGACCGGTTCAGGGGGCTACTGACAGTGTCCTAGACTATGGGGTACTCACCATGTCGTCCCCCGATCAGTTAGATTGGGCCGAGGACCCCCATGGCCGTATACTCATGGGCCAGTTCGGACAGTTGCCACATACAAGGAAGATTCCACAAGACTTGGTGATCAAGACAAGGACTCCTCCCCAACCGGCGTATTCGGCTAGGACTCTTGTTACCCTAGGCCTATGGTACATTAGGAAACCAAGGCTAGGCTAGTCGATAGAGGATCATTATTATGACATTACTCATCATACCTCTAGGGTTTAGACCACAACATATGATCTCGATGTAGATCAACTCTTGTAACCCCTATACTCATTATAGTCAATCAAGCAGCATGTAGGGTATTATCTCATCAAGAGAGCCCGAAGCTGGGTAAAATCCCATGTTCATGTTACCATCGACCCTAAGACGCACAGTTCGGGACCCCCTACCTGAGATCCGCCGGTTTTGACACCGACAACGATCCCCTTTGTCAGCCAATCAACATGTGCATGTTGCTTCCAAAATAGCTCCTCCTCCTCTAGTCTTCCTAGTTTGAAACGTAATACTTGCTCCCAATGGAGCATTTCCCGTGAAATATTTCCCTCCTACAAACCCCCAAATTCTTCTTTAATTTTCTTATTCTTTTCGAGAGGTCACCATGTATATTCCAACTCCAGTAATTAAGCTCCCCCACTATCATTTTCAGGCACTCCCGTACAAACGCAACCCCTCTTGCATGTGCAAGATCCCATGCATTCTGCACCTATGCATCACACTCATCCTTCAGCAACCAGCGAGCTTCAAACCATTTTACAGGATCAACCATTTTCCTCTTTTGCATTGGTCTTCCTTCCTCCAGGTCCATGATTATTGGTCTATGATCGGAGTGTTGCAGGTCACTGATACGTCCATTTTGCATCATGCTTTTATATCAATATTTATTGCATTATGGGTTGCTATTACACATTATGTATCAATACTTATGGCTATTCTCTCTTATTTTACAAGGTTTATCAGGAAGAGGGGGAATGCCGGCAGCTGGAATTCTGGCTGGAAAAGGAGCAAATATTGGAAACCTATTCTGCACAGCTACAAAAATCATGAAACTCCACGGAAGTTATTTTTGGAATTAATAAGAATTATTGAGCGAAGAAAACACCAGAGGGGGCCCACACCCTGGCCGGGAGGGTGGGGGCGCGCCCACCCCTACTAGGCGTGCCCCCTATCTCCTGAGGCCCCTGATGGCCCTCCGGTGCCCATCTTCTGCTATATGAAGGCTTTTACCGTTGAAAAAAAATCATAAGCAAGCTTACGGGATGAAACTCTGCCGCCACGAGGCGGAACCTTTGGCGGAACCAATCTAGGGCCCCGGCGGAGCTGTTCTGTCGGGGAAACTTCCCTCCGGGGGGGGGGGGGAATCATCACCATCATCATCACCGATGATCCTCTCATCAGGAGGGGGTAAATCTCCATCAACATCTTCACCAGCACCATCTCCTCTCAAAACCCTAGTTCATCTCTTGTATCCAATCTTGTATCAAAACCACAAATTGGTACTGTGGGTTGCTAGTAGTGTTGATTACTCCTTGTAATTGATGCTAATTGGTGGAAGATCATATGTTCAGATCTTTAATGCATATTAATACTCCTCTGATTATGAACATGAATATGCTTTGTCAGTATTTATGTTTGTTCCTGAGGACATGGGTGAAGTCTTGCTATTAGTAGTAATGTGAATTTGGTATTCGTTCGATATTTTGATGATATGTATGTTGTCTCTCCTCTAGTGGTGTTATGTGAACGTCGACTACATGACACTTTACCATTATTTGGGCCTAGAGGAAGGCACTGGGAAGTAATAAGTAGATGATGGGTTTCTAGAGTGACAGAAGCTTAAACCCTAGTTTATGCGTTGCTTCGTAAGGGGCTGATTTGGATCCATATGTCTAATGTTGTGGTTAGGTTTACCTTAATACTTCTTTTGTAGTTGCGGATGCTTGCAGTAGGGGTTAATCATAAGTGGGATGCTTGTCCAAGTAAGGGCAGTACCCAAGCACCAGTCCACCCACATATCGAATTAACAAAATACCGAACGCGAATCATATGAGCATGATGAAAACTAGCTTGACGATAATTCCCGTGTGTCCTCAGGAGCGCTTTTCTCATTATAAGAAATTGTCCAGGCTTGTCCTTTGCTACAAAAAGGATTGGGACACCTTTCTGCACTTTATTTACTTTCATTGCTTGTTACCCGTTACAAATTATCTTATCACAAAACTATCTGTTACCTACAATTTCAGTGCTTGCAGAGAAAACCTTACTGAAAAGCGCTTGTCATTTCCTTCTGCTCCTCGTTGGGTTCGACACTCTTACTTAAAGAAAGGACTACGATAGATCCCCTATACTTGTGGGTCATCAATACTCTTTTCTGGCGCCATTACCGGGGAGTGAAGCGCCTTTGGTGAGTGGAACTTGGTAAGGAAACATTTATATAGTGTGCTGAAATTTTCTATCACTTGTTACTATGGAAACTAATCCTTTGAGGGGCTTGTTTGGGATATATTCACCCCGACCAGTAGAGCAAAGAGTTGCTCCTCAACCTACTGAACCTACTGAAAATATTTACTCTGAGATTCCTTCGGGTATGATAGAGAAACTGCTAGCTAATCCCTTTGCAGGAGATGGAACGTTGCATCCCAATTTACACCTTATCTTTGTGGATGAAGTTTGTGGATTATTTAAGCTTGCAGGTATTCCCGAGGATGTTGTCAAAAGGAAGGTCTTCCCTTTATCTTTGAAGGGAGATGCATTGACATGGTATAGGCTATGTGATGATACGGGATCTTGGAATTATAAATGATTGAAGTTGGAATTTCACCAGAAGTTCTATCCTATGCATCTTGTTCATCGTGATCGTAATTACATATATAATTTTCGGCCTCACGAAGGAGAAAGCATCGCTCAAGCTTGGGGGAGGCTTAAGTCAATGTTATATTCATGCCCCAATCATAAGCTGTCAAGAGAAATGATTATTCAAAATTTTTATGCTCGGCTTTCTCTCAATGATCGCACCATGCTCGATACTTCCTGTGCTGGTTCTTATATGCTGAAGACTACTGAATTCAAGTGGGATTTATTGGAAAGAATTAAACGCAACTCTGAAGATTGGGGTTCCGACGATAGTAAGGAGTCAGGTATAACACCTAAGTTTGATTGTGTTAAATCTTTTATGGATGCCCATGCTTTTCGTGGATTTAGCGCTAAGTATGGACTTGACTCTGAGATAGTAGCTAATTTTTGTCAATCTTTTGCTACTCACGTTGATCTCCCTAAGGAGAAGTGGTTTAAATATAATCCTCCCATTGAAGTAAAAGTAGTTGCACCTATTACAGTTGAAGAAAAGACTGTCACTTATAATGATCCTATTGTCCCTACTAGTTATGTTGAGAAACCACCTTTTCCTGTTAGGATAAAGGATCATGCTAAAACCTCAACTGTTGTTCGTAAGAGTAATACTAGAACTTATACACCTCCTGAGCAAATCAAAGTTGAACATAGTATTGCTGTGGTTAAAGATCTCTTGGATGATAATTTAGATGGGCATGTTATTTATTTCTGTGGTGAAACTGCTAATATTGCTAGACCAGATGCTAAGATACATAGACCTGTTGTAGGCATGCCTGTTATTTCTGTTAAAATAGGAGATCATTGTTATCATGGCTTATGTGATATGGGTGCTAGTGCTAGTGCAATACCCTATGACTTATATAAAGAAATTATCCATGATATTGCACCTGCTGAAATAGAAGGTATTGATGTTACTATTAAGCTTGCCAATAGGGATACCATTAAGCCAGTTGGGATTGTTAGAGATGTTGAAGTCTAGTGCTGGAAAGTTAAATATCCTGCTGATTTTCTTGTTCTTGGTTCCCCACAAGATGACTTTTGTCCCATTATTTTTGGTAGACCCTTCTTGAATATTGTTAATGCTAGGATTGATTGCAAAAAGGATGTTGTTAAAATTGGCTTAGGGGATATGTCTCATGAGTTTAATTTTGCTAAGTTTCATAGACAATGTGACGCCCGGGTAATTAAGCTACAGTAATCCCATGCTAATGGTGCCACGTTGCCTCCGTTACTGTTGCTAATCTATCGTTAGATCAAAACCGGTCCAAAATTCAAATTCAAATTTTGGTAAATAATAAAAGTTTTCAAACATTAAAATAAAAATGTTCAATTTGTACTAAATATTACATAGATAATTATGGTGTAGAAGACACAGTTTTATAAAATGCATAAATATTTTAAATTGAATTAAACAGAAGAGAAAATAAATAAAGGAAAGAAAGAGAAAAGGCCTCCTCCCCCCCCCCCACTGGGCCACGGCCCAGCAGGCCACCAGGCCGGCCCATCAACCGCGCCCATATTCCCCACTACCCCTAACCCTAACCCCCACCGACACCCCACTCCCCCCCACGTCGCCACCTTCCCCTCCTCCCGATCCAGATTGGATCGGGATCGACCCCAGCGCCACGGACCGCCGCCTCCGCCCCGCAGGTCCTCCTGCCGTCCTCGTGTCGTCGCCTCGCCACCGGAGATGGAAGGATCCTCGAGGCCCCGTTGAGGATCTGGCCTACCTCGCCTCCTCCTTGCCATGGCCGGCCCCGAGTGTCGTGCCTGCAGCAGCACCGCCGTCGCGGCCACCTCATCGCCGGACCTCCTCGACGGACTGCACACGTCCTCATCCTCCTCCCCAGCTCGCGTCATCGAGCCTCGCCGCCCCAGATCCCCTTCAACGGGGGTGAGCAACGAATCCCCTCCCTCTCTATGTCCCCTTCCCACTGCAACGTCGCAACACCGCTCGTTCCCCTATCGGTCACCGCGACCCCGTGCACGCAATGGCCGTGCCCGCATCACCCCTGGCTGGGGCTCACCGCCCCACAGCCGAGTTCGCTCGCGCCCTGCCTGGACCACGGCCACCCAGGGCCGCGCCCGGCCTCCTCACCCCCGCCTCTTTCCCCCGCGCAGCTCGTCGCTCCCGTCCGTAGCGCCGCCGCACTTGGAGCTCTGCTCCCATGCCCGCGCGCGCCCGCTACACTCTGCCGGCCACCGCTAGCGTCCTCCACGGTCCCGACCGTCCCTGCTTCGTCTCCACGCCTCATTGCGCCCTCCGCCGCTCGGCCTCTGCCCGCATTGCCGCCCCGCACCGCCCGGGTCCGGCACCCACAGCCGGCGCCCGTCGCCGCGGCCTCAACCTCCTGGGCGGGCTCCCCTGACGCCATGCAGGTTCGCCCACACCCAGGCGCCCGTGCCCACGCCCTACTCCTCCCCTTTTTGCCCTGTCGTGGCCTTCACCGCTGCCACGCCGGCGAACCCCCCCTCGCCGTGGCCCCGACTGGCTGCGTCCAGTGCGGGCGCCCGCAACCGCACGCGCCCCTGTGCCCATTTCGCCCACCCGCTAAGGCCTCTGGCCTATGACAAACGGGCCCCAGCGCCCCAGAACGTTTAAAAAAAGTAATAAAAATAAATTTAATTAATTAATTAACATGTTAGTTTATCTAAACAGTAATTAGTTTAACCTAAACCCTAATTAACCTAATAGTGTATGACAGGTGGGTCCCACTGGACCCACCTGTCTGGTTTGACTGGTCAACCGACCAGTTGACATGCGGACATCACTCTGATGTCATGCTGACGTCATCATTTACTATTCTAGATAATGTTGGATTTAAATAATTAATTAAATTCTTGAAAATGATTTAAATCTTTAGAAAACCATATCTTTTAATCCGCAACTCAGATGAAAATACTTTCTACATGAAAGTTGCTCAGAACGACGAGACGAATCTGGATACGCAGTCCGTTCGTCCGCCACACATCCCTAGCATAGCAAACACGCAACTTCCCCCTCCGGTTCATTTGTTCGAAAATGCGAAACACCGGGGATACTTTCCCGGATGTTTCCCCCCTTCACTGGTATCACCTACCACTACGTTAGGTCACCCCTAGCACCGCATATTGCCGCGTCTTGCTTTTGTGTTACATTTGCTTGCTCTATTATTTATTGTGTTCCCCCTCCGTTACTTCTTTCTGGTAGACTCTGAGACCGGTGCCGATGTTCGTGTGTTTGACTACACCGAAGATGACCCCTCCTTCTTGCCAAGCAACCAGGCAACCCCCCCCCCCCCGCTTGATCACCAGATATCGCCTATTCTTCTCTATACTGCTTGCATTAGAGTAGTGTAGCATGTTACTGCTTTCCGTTAATCCTATTCTGATGCATAGCATGTCATTGTTGCTACAGTCATTGATACCTTACCCGCAATCCTAAATGCTTAGTATAGGATGCTAGTTTATCATCATTGGCCCTACATTCTTGTCAGTCTGCCTTGCTATACTATTGGGCCGTGATCACTCGGGAGGTGATCACAGGTATATTCTATACATATATACATACTACAGATGGTGACTAAAGTCGGGTCGGCTCAGGGAGTACCCGCGAGTGATTCACGGATTGGGGGCTGAAAGGACCTTTGTCCCGACGGCCCTCTATGTGGATCTTTGTGGCGGAGCGACAGGGCAGGTTGAGACCACCTAGGAGACAGGTGGGCCTGGCCCTGGTCGGCGTTCGCGGTTGCTTCATAATAACACGCTTAACGAGATCTTGGTATTTGATCTGAGTCTGGCCATTTGGTCTATACGCACTAACCACCTACGCGGGAGTAGTTATGGGTATCCCGGCGTCGTGGTATCAGCCAAAGCCTCCGTGACGTCAGCGACGGAGCGGCGCGCGCCGGATTGGACTGGAACGCCTACTCTTGTATAAGAGAGGCTAGGTCTGCTTCCGGCCGCCCTTGCAATGTGCAGGTGTGCAATGGGCGATGGGCCCAGACCCCTGCGCGCATAGGATTTAGACCGGCGGGCTGACCTCTCTGTTGTGCCTAGGTGGGGCTGCGACGTGTTGATCTTCCAAGGCCGGGCATGACCCAGGAAAGTGTGTCTGACCAAATGGGATCGAGCGTGTTGGGTTATGTGGTGCACCCCTGCAGGGAAGTTAATCTATTCGGATAGCCGTGATCTTCGGTAACAGGACGACTTGGAGTTGTACCTTGACCTTATGACAACTAGAACCGGATACTTAATAAAACACACCCTTCCAAGTTCCACAGACAACCCGGTGATCGCTTTTCCACAGGGCGACGTGGGGAGGATCGCCGGGTAGGATTATGCTATGCGATGCTACTGGAGATACTACCTGGAGATGCTACTTGGAGGACTTCAATCTACTCTCTTCTACATGCTGCAAGACGGAGGCTGCCAGAAGCGTAGTCTTCGATAGGACTAGCTATCCCCCTCTTATTCTGGCATTCTGCAGTTCAGTCCACTAATATGGCCTCCTTACACATATACCCATGCATATGTAGTGTAGCTCCTTGCTTGCGAGTACTTTGGATGAGTACTCACGGTTGCTTTCTCCCCCCTTTTTCCCCCTTTCCTTTCTTTCTGGTTGTCGCAACCAGATGCTGGAGTCCAGGAGCCAGACGCCATCGTCGATGACGACCCCTACTACACCGGAGGTGCCTACTACTACGTGCATCCCGCTGACGACGACCAGGAGTAGTTAGGAGGATCCCAGGCAGGAGGCATGCGCCTCTTTCGATCTGTATCCCAGTTTGTGCTAGCCTTCTTAAGGCAAACTTGTTTAACTTATGTATGTACTCAGATATTGTTGCTTTCGCTGACTCGTCTATGATCGAGCACTTGTATTCGAGCCCTCGAGGCCCCTGGCTTGTATTATGATGCTTGTATGACTTATTTATGTTTTAGAGTTGTGTTGTGATATCTTCCCGTGAGTCCCTGATCTTGATCGTACACATTTGCGTGTATGATTAGTGTACGATTGAATCGGGGGCGTCACAAGTTGGTATCAGAGCTGACTGCCTGTAGGAATCCCCCTTTCCAACTCCTTGCCGATGTCGAGTCTAGACATTACAAAACTTTTACTAACATGGCTGTGTGCCTTGCGGGCCCACGTCGCCATTGGGTGGTGCTAGGATCTTTTACTCCTCGACCTTTACTCTGGGATTCTGAACTCTCTTCTATTCGGGTTAAACGATTTTTACTAAAATCTAACTTTAGGTTCTCGAAAATACTTTCTCCCGGAGAGGCCCTTCAGTCCAGATGATCACCGACTGCACCAGAAGATTTCGAAGATACTCTCCGGTTTTCTCTCGAGACCTTGTGCCCGTTGCTTTTGCAATTCCCTACCACTGAAATATCCCTATGGATAAATACTTAAACCTGTCGTGCTTACTTTTATTCCCAGTCAATCTTGTTATTACAAGATACCCCGAGAATATTTTGTGCCTACTGCCTTGCAGTTCTTTGCCACCTGAATACCCCTATGGTTAATTTCTCGCCCTTATCGAGTATCCGTTCATCCCCAGTTGTTCATGTGTTTCACATTGTTCTTTGAAATACTAATTGATCCTCCAAAAATCCTTAGTAGCTTATTGCTCTACAATACTTGTCTGCTTGCATTATGGATGTTTTCCATATGTCTCACAATATTCGTTAGTATCCTTAGGCACCGTCATTTTTGATCCTATTGAATCAACATGAGTGCGAATGCACGCAATCATCAGTTGATCCTTTTAAATTATCTTTCCGGCTCAGACGTCATTTTAAACATGAGCTAGGTCTCGACCAATCAAATTGCCGTCGATTGTACCCCTAAGGCTATTCATCTTATCCATCCTTAATCAGAGCATTGCTTCTGATCCCTTGTCTTGGAATTCATAATTCCTTTGCATTTGAACTTTGAGTTAGTCAGTTGTTTCTATAATCCGATGCACTTGCATTCCTGCTTCCTTTGATAGGGTACCGATACTCACATCAGCTCCGTTGTAGACCACCAGACCTCTTGTTGGATTATTATCCGGCAGTGTCCCCCATATTCAATAGGGTTAATTATCCTTTTGCCCTTAGTGGTGTCCATGTGCTGAGTTTTGCCCTCAGATGCGAATTGTGCTCAGTTTTGCCCCTAGTCCGTGCGCACCGACTCGTTCCGTGAACTCTGCCGTCTCCGTCAAGTCAACCTTTTGACTCGGCCCTTACAGGTGGGACCAGGCGGCAGAAACGGCCAATTTTATTCAGACCGTTGCACGCGTGGCTTGTGGGACCCAGCAAAGAGCCGTTGAGCAGAGAGCCGTTGGCGGGTGTGCTATATAAGCGGGCGACAGCGGCGGTGACCACGGCGACAGAGAGCACGGCGGTGACCACGGCGAGAGAGAGAGCACGGCGGCGGGAAGCTAGCTGTGGAGGGCGCGGCGGTGGGAAGCTAGCAGTGGAGGGCGCGGCGGCGTTGAGATCCCCTTCGGCTCCGAGCTCCATGTCTTCCTCAAGCTCCCGCGCCACCTCGCGGATGCAGAGCCGGGCGCGTGTGGACATGCCTGTCTTCGTCTGTCCGCGGTGCCGGGCGGGCGTTGATCGAAGGGTTTCTCAGACACCGAGGAACCAGAATCGTCCGTTCTACGTGTGCAGCGAGAATGGGGTAAGAATCGGGGCAATTGCACCATTTTCGTCGTCGGGATGTTTGAGCAATGGGTTGATCTGTTTAGTGTTCATGCAGGTGACATGCTTCTTTCTTTGGGTCGATGCTCTGGCCAAGACTCTGATGAATGAACTGCAAGAAGAGCATGAAGAATGGTTGCGCATGCTGCCACGAACGGCAGTGGCCACACCACGAGCTCCGGAAGAAGAGATGGATGGCGAAGCACGCACTGACAGAGAGCTAGCTATTGAGCTTAGGATGTTGAAGAAGAAGGTTAGGAAGCTTGAAGATCAAGCACTACCAATACCCATTTGCAAATACTTTTGGGCATTTGTAGGTATGGTAATCGCACTGGTTGTAATGTTGAAAATGTATGGAAAGGCATGAATTATGAAGGAATTTGTAATCTTGAAATTGTTTGAGAAATTCACCTAGTTTAAATGTTGGTTAAAGTTGTTTAAATGTTGAAACAAAAAGAGAAGAAGTGACCAACATTTAAATATGTTGGAAAAAAAGAGAAGAAATTAGGAATTCAGAAACTTTTGATCAATGAAATGCAGCTCTCTGCTCTGCCTTTCTGTCCGAAAAAAAGGTTGCTCTTGGGCCAAATTCAGAGCGTAGAGCCAAGTGCAGGCTAGACTAATGGGCCAACTGCATCCAATTAGGCCCATTCAGGGGTTTTCTTGCGTATTTTTTTGTTTTCTATTCTGATTTAATTTAGGCAGTAAATCATAATGCTGAAACTTTTTGTGGAAGCTAATTGAATTATTCCGGAGCCAAACAATTAAGGTTAGAAATTTTTTGGAGCTGTTAATTAATCCAATTCAAATACACCGTGATTTAAATCAAAGACCAAAATGTCATGGAAAATGTGCCTCAGCTCTGGTAGAGGTTTACGCCAGGTGCCAAAATAAATGAACATTTTTTAAGGGCATTACATTGAGGAAAACATAATATGTATAAAAAATGAAGGGTGGAAAATGCACAAAAAATTGGTGCGGCTGGGGACTCGAACCCAGGACCGCGTGGGTTTGTGGTGTTTAGGGCTGCGCTGGTAACCGCTAGGACAGATGGCAAGACTTTGACATGGGTAGGGAAGGAAGGTATACATAGTGAGACTGTGAATTTTTTTAAAAAAAATAGTGAGACCGTGAATGTTTGCACACGCGTGAGAGTGGTTTTCCTTTGTTTTGCACTTAAATTTTGGAGGGTTGGAAGGTTGAAAATGTATGTTGCACTACCACATGATTTTGGTCAGAGTGGCACTTGGTTTAGGGTTAGAGTGGCACTTGGTTTAGGATTTAAAGGGAATAAATTTGCATGTTAGTTCATGACTTTTTGTTTGAATGAAACAGAGGGCTTCTCACCCCCTCCGAAAACCACAAGTTCTCGAACTTCATGACTTGTTTAGGGAAGAAATGATAAGTTTGGGCACGGACATTTTTTAACACACATAATAAGATGGAACACACCGTACCATTACAATAACTTAGATAAGTTCACGGACAGTTCACGGACACATGATGAAACATGACACGACACGACACGACATAGAAAAGCAACAAAATAAAAAACCAAACATGATGAGCTTGACTCCGGGCTTGAACATCTTCATCTTGACCTCCTTCTTCCACCTTGGCCGCGCGCGCCCCTTCAACACCGTCTTCATCTTCACACCTCCTCCTCGTCGTCGTAGGGAAGGGAGTGCATCTGGCCTGGAGCGGGGAAGATGCGCTCGTAGTTGGTGTAGATGTTGTAGATGGTGAAGAAGATGGCCTCGCAGCCGCACCAAAAGACTTGGCCGAGGAGCTCGCGCGCGTCAAATGGGTTGGTGAAGGTGACCGTGAGCAGTAGGAGGATGCCGCCGCGGTCACGAACCTCGTTGAGGGTGAACATCCTCGGTGAGCCCTGTGGGAGGTGGGCATAGCCGGCTCTGAGGAAGGCGCGGGTGAGTTCGACGGAACCCCTCCACCTTGAAATAGCCCACACACGGAGCTCCCTCTCCACGAGCACGCCCGGTGGGTAGCGCAGCTCCGGCACCACAGGCGGACGGCGGAAGGTCGGCCCGTTGAACTGCATCTTCTTCACTTGGTCTCGCTTGGGGAGGGCTTGGTCGCTTGGGTGTTTGAAGTTGGAGAGGATCGGATCTGGCTTGTGGGTGGGAGAGGAAGAGAGGCACCCCATTTATAGGCCTGTGGGTGGGAGAGGAAGAGAGAAAGGATGAGAACGGTGCGTGCGTGAATCCGGACGCGTGTGTGTATCCGTTACGTTTTGCACACTTAAATTTTTGCACGAAAACGATGCATCTTTGACCGGGCAGTGCATGTGAACCGCTGCCCTGAACCACTGCCCTGAACCACCTAGCTCGCCTCGCTAGCCTAGCTCGCCTAGCTCGCCTAGCGCGCCTCGCTCGCCTCACTCGCATGCATGCACGTCGCCGCCTCCCGCGCATGCGCAAACCCACGTAGCCGCCTCCATGCATGCAAGGCCTGGAAAGGCTGAGACGGGCTATTTACTGCGATCTCAGGCCCAGACAACGAGACGGCCCAACGGTCCATCCAGCGCGTCCGATATTTGTTAAAAAAACAATCTCCCAGCCAATCAGATTGCATCTCGCGGATCGCCCCCCTCCTCCCCGCAGATTTCTTCTAGAAGGGTTAGATCGACGGCCCTTGATCACCGCTAGGGTTAGATGAACGGTCCTTATTCAGCGCTAGGGTTAGCGGGGTTTGGGAGGGGTTTGGAGCAGTCAAAGCTATGTTTGACCAGATTTCAAATGAGCATAATAAATTAAATAAAAATCAGAAAAATGAAAAACCTGCGCACATAGTCTTCTTATGTCATATACTAACGATTTAAGTTGATAAACAAGCTTTACATACATTTAAATGATAAGTTCATGTGTATTGTATGATATCTCGAGTATCTCAAACTCTCTTGTATGAAGTGAAGAGAAGTGTTTTGGGGAAATGAACATGAAAATTTCAAAAAACTCACCACAGCTTCATTTTGGAGTGACTAAGAAGGATCCAGGCTTAGTTTTTCATTTTGATGTTTTACACTTGTTTAAATCTTGGTCAAAGTTAAGTTTGACCAGAATTCAAATGAGCAAAACAAATTTAAAAAAAATCAAAAAATGGAAAAACCAGCGCACATAGTCTGTACATATAGAATATATGTGTAGGAAAGTTATTTGGCTGATTTAGATAAGGTCGAAAAAAACCTTGCTTAGAAATGAGGCCGTTTACCCTACCTTTGGACCCCTCTTTTTAGCACATTTTTCATGAAAATTTCAAAAACCTCACCACAACTTCATTTTGGATTGACTAAGAAGTATCCAGGCTTAGTTTTTCATTTTGATGTTTTAGACTTGCTTAAATCTTGGTCAAAGTTAGGTTTGACCAGAATTTAAATGAGCAAAACAAAATTCAAAAAAATCAAAAAAAGGAAAAACCATGTGCTCATTCAAACATCATCCAACAGATATTTAAACATCATGTCAAACATACTTCTAACATAGGTCCAACATCATCCAACAGAAATACAACATGTCAAGTGATAAATGTTTCATAATACAACATCATTCCTTATTCATAATGTTTCATAATTGTTCATAGATAGCGTTGGGGCTTCTGTCTGTTCCTTGAGCTTCTTGCCATCACTTTGCTCCTCGTGCACCTTGTGCTCATTGTTTCTTCTCTTCTTCTCTTGGTTGTCGGTACCTTGCGCGTCTTCTTCAAACCTACCATAGAGCTGTGCAAAACATAAAGGGTCCAAACATAAACGGTAATGAGATCGTGTCAAGTGATAGATGTACAGTAGTATTTGACCCTTGCAAGATTTACATACCTAGCAGAACTCACAACAACAGAAGGTTGGTCACCATTTGGAGCCTCACTTGGATCCCATGATCACCATTTAGAGCCTCACTTGGATCACCATTGGAGCTCACTGGATCATCATTGGAGCCTCACTTGGATCACCATGATCACCATTTAGAGCCTCACTTGGATCACCATTTGGAGCCTCACTTGAATCATTATTTGGAGGATATTTTGGATCATCGTCAAAATCATGCGGCTGTTGACCATCATCATTTGGAACCTCGTCAAAATCCTCATCTGATGCAACCGGCTGTTGACCATCATTTTCATCATCTGTTGAGGCAACCGGCTGTTGACCAACATTTTCATCATCTGTTGAGGCAACCGGCTGCTGACCAACATTTTCATCGAAGCCTTCATCGAAACTCTCTCCGAACGCTGGATCTACTGTGTTATCACAATACTTACCGAAATGACCAGACCCACCACATCTTGTGCACTTACGCTTCCTCGCTCCAAGTCCAGCTCCTTCGCTGCGAGGTCTTATTCGACTCTTCCTTGGTCTACCTGCTGCTCTCTTCAGAACTGGAGCGCAAAGCTTGAATCCAGGGTCCACCATGTCCCATTGTTGTTTTCCCTCCATAGCAGGCAAGGCATAAGCATATGTGGCTTTGAACCTTGCAACAGAGTAGTAATCATGCACATACTGCTGTATGTTCCCTGCTGGACCTGGGAGAGAAGTGATGAAAAACAAGGCATGAATGCATGGCAACCCAGTTATCTGCCATTGCCTACAACTGCAAGTTCTAGCTTCTAAATCCACTGGATATCTCCATTCCCTCTTCTCTTTATCCAAATATGATATCTCTGCTGTGGTACCCGAGCAAAGCGTCATGTTCATTTCCAAGCCTATTGTCTTCTGCTTCAGTTCATTCATCACGGCAGGGATGATAATGTGGCCCATGAATTTTGCCTCGGCTATTCCTGCACGATAATGAAATTTCTGCATGTATTCTATCCTTATCCTGTCAAGCAAATCCACCACATAATGACCCTTTAGTTTCCGGATCGTTGAGTTGAAAGACTCTGCTAGATTATTGTGCACATAGTCAACTTTGCTCACTTCACTGAATTGGCTTCTGGCCCATAACTTGGAGTGGTGTGTTTCCAAGTATTCTTTCACTTTGGGATTCATGTATAACTGCCTCAAGTGGTAGTTGTGCTTCTTCACACTGCATGTCAAAGATGCTGGCCATAAATTGTCGGTATACACCTTTCCTTTGAATTTCTTCATGAAATTTGCAGCAAGGTGACGCATGCATTCCCTATGCTCTACTCCAGGGAACACATTGTCCACGGCCACTTCTAAACCTTTGCAGGCATCTGTATGAATGACCAACCCATTGGGATGTGCAATAGCCCGGCGGAGATTATGCAAAAACCAAGTCCAGCTCTCCTCAGACTCTGTCTCCAGCACACCATAGGCAACTGGAAATACAAAACTATGTGCATCAACTGCACAAGCTGCTACTAACTGTCCTTTAAACCTTCCTGTGAGAAAAGTGGCATCAATAGCCAAATAAGGCCTGCAGCCTGCCAAAAAACCCCGGCGACAAGCCTCAAAGCAGACAAAAACCCTTCTAAAGCATTCCTTGGTCTTTGTCACTCCCCTGAATGTGTACTCCACGGTGTGGTGATCAATATCTACAATACTACCTGGGCTTGTCCTCTCCACTTCACCTTTGAATGAATACAACAATTGAAAACTTTCCTGCCAGTTACCATAAATAGAATCCATAGCATGTTGTTTACCATTGAACAACCTCATGTATGGTAAATCTATCTTGAACTTATCTTTGATGTTCTTCTGCAATTCCTTTGGACCCACTTGCTGGTTTTCTTTCACCCACTTTTTTACTTCTTCTGCCACCCATCTTGACTTGGCTCTACTGATTGTATCCTTCCTAAGGGTTGATTCCTGGCATGTGTGCTTAAAAGGATTCACTTTGACCTGAACATTAGTGCTATTCCGCATTTTAGCTGCAAGCAGCCTCCATGGACAACCCTCAGTCGGACAGTGCACTCTGTAACGTACTTGATCGCTCTTGTCAACTTTGAAAGTACGTTCTACCTTGATGCAGTATGTCACAAGTGCATTTCTACACTCATTCATGGATGCAAAAACTGTACCTTCTTCCATTTGAGGGTTCAAAGGGTCCCATTCAACAGCTGCAAGGTCTTCGTCCTCACCCATCGCGTCATCATCCACACGGACTGCATTGTGAGCCTCATCTTGGTTTTCAGCCCGAGGTGCCCGTCGTAAATTCTGAATAACATCAGAATATAACTTCTCTTCATCAACCCCAGAATTGTAGCCATCAGGCTCCACTTCAAGGGGGACCCTACTGCTGTTGCCCACACTTGTCGAGCCACCACGTCGCCGTGCACCAACTGAACTGTTCTGGCTAGAGATGCCATTACGACGACTTGATTCTCCCCGAGATGTTGCACCCGCCATCCTAGGTCCAAATGCCTGCTCAAGCACATCAACTTGCAGCCTCACATGAAAATTATCTTTCTCTTTATGCCTAACAAACATGGTAGCTAGCTCTTCATCATTACTAACTGTCACCCAATTCTTTTCCCCATCATAGTATTTGTATACCACTTCATCAAGCAAACCCCAAGGATATTGGCTACAAATTACCTCCCCAAATTGTCTGAAACTCCAATTACTAGCCATTGGCAACCGATAATCAAAACCTCCTTGGTATTTCTTCTTATCCTTTGCATCGAACATGTACCGGTCCCTTCTAATGTGCACCATGAAAGCAAACCGCAACTCCATCCTAACCGGCGAAAAACAGAGACGCAATCAGCACACTAATTGGGCAAACCTACTCGAATCGAGTGTTCAAATGCACAACTAAGCTCAATCTAAACAAGAGGCGAGACTTACCCCTCGGGAACCCAGTCGTGGACGCGGCGGATCTCCGGCCCGATGCCTGCCTCGCCAAATACTCCGGGGTCGCCGCTGCTCACCATTTCGCCCTAGGGTTCTTCCTCCTAGTTCAAATAGCTCCAGCAGCCCCCCACCTTTGAGCGCTCCGGCCGGGCACACGGAAGGAGGCCGCGCCGCGAATCGAGCAGGTGGCGGGCGCCCCACCCGTGGCGTCGCAGGAAGGTGGTGGGCGTCACAATGAGCCGTGGAGCGTAGGCGTAGGGAGGTAGCGGCGGAGCAGGCCGTGCAACTGGTGGCGGGGTAGGTGCTGGCCGCGGCGCAGGTGGCGGCGGCGGCGGCGCAGGACAGCCGGCCGGGCGGATGGGTGTAAGCTAGAATGATTTGGGGATTTAGTTGCAGGGGCCTACATGTCAGCTCCGGACCCACGTCCACGCGGTCCCACGTGTAAGCTCCAGACCCACAACTACTAACGCCGGCGGACGGAATGGACTCAAATATGGCCGTTTGGCCTCGTCGTAGTTGCTGTGCTCGGACTAGGGGCAAAACTGAGGACAATTTGCATCTGAGGGCAAAACTGAGCACATGGACACCACTGAGGGCAAAAGGATAATTAACCCTATTCAATAACTCTGTGAGTCTTTTCTCGGATACATAATGCCTTTGGTAAATTGTATCCTCTGCTTTGTCAAACATGCTATGCTTTGAGCTTGTGTTATTTACCCCTGAAGTTGTGGTATATGTTCTAAGATGCCCCGATGGGTTGAACCTATGCATTCCTTAATATGTGTGAACTCGAAAGTTTTCACGAGTCGTACTCTTCTGGTATTGTGCCAGATAAAATTTCAACACTACAACTTCATTGAACGCGAGAAGTGAATGAAAGGTTGTGCATTGGAGAAGTGGGAGTCGACCTTGAACTTGGTGTTCATGCCCATGGACACGATGTACATCTTCTCATCGAAGCTTCTTTTAAAGATTAATTATTCCCTTGGTATAAGATCATCTTATATCTCGGATCTGACCTTTTTGCAATCGTGGTTCCGACCATGTTCTCCTTTAAAAAAGCATTTCTCGTGCAAGTTTAAGCACTTGTCTTTTGCAGAGCAATGCCCCAGTCCAGCCTCTACTTTGATCTGTCATCGAGTACTACCCCCTGGTATCTCGAGATTATCATGGAACTGCATAACTTTTTATGAGTTCATCAAGTACTACCTTCTCACTAATTCAAATCTTTCACGGGCTCTGAGTTATTAAAAACTCAAAGACACCGATAACTGAATCGAGTTCGCATTGCGATTCAACAAGTATTTGAACCCTTCACTGCTTACAAATTTATTAATCCTTCAAGTCATTCCTAGCCTGATCGGCTATACCATTATCGAGCTATTTTTAACTGTGCTACCTGGTCCTTATTCCCGGAGCACCACTTTCGACGAGGAGCTAAGCTTACATCGATTTTTCACGTCATATCATGTCGCCTTGAACAACAAGCTTGATTTTGAGTTTGTGTCGTACTCATGGTTCCAATAACCTTTCGCTTCATCAGTCCTTTGACTTGATGTCATCGCCGATCGATTACACCTTCGTGAAATCTCTCGACAATTGTGTCGTGATCATCATCAACATTTTGAGCTCTTCCAGGATATCGATTGAAATCATGAAGAGAAATACCATCCTTGCCCTCAATGATTTTTATTATCATCGACAACACCCTTGACTTCCTTTCATCGCGAACTTGTCCACATTATGAATACAACTTGCTCTCCAGCTAGTGTTGTGTTCTGCCTTGAAGTATTACTGTCTTTTCTGTCGAGAATGTTGTGAGGGATTGCTCCACCTCTTAGAAATTCTCGGTATGATGATAATTCTCGCCATCTTCGTTCATTCCTTGGTCCCCGTGTTGTTTTTAACCGGAATACCGACAATTGAGCTATGACGCGTGAATTCAAAACTTCTAGCAACCCTATTGCTTTGAAGTGAATGGGCGATAGTTTCATTCTAAGTCTTTCGATAATTGAATCACCATTCTAAACATTGATCATGCGACCTAAGCCCATATTATGGGTGCATCTTTCAACCAATGTTTAATTGTGTAGGTTTTCCTCGAGCTTGCATCGTTATACCATTTGATCTGGCAAATGTTATCTCCTTGTTCACACAATTGTGGAATCCATCTTTTGGAAATCTCGATGATTTGTCGCTGAGTCCATTAGCCACCTCATCATCCTTTCCTTGGTTTACTGATGAACTCTTGTTTCGGAACTCGCTTCCATAGTTCATTCCGCGAGAATCTTATGATGTCTTCTCGTTAAATCGTGTCGCACCTTTTTATCTCAGGATCGTGAGTCTGAGGTATCCTGACACCAATCAGATCTGAATCTCGGTCAGATATGATGGTTGGAACATATTTCCAAGAGTTATAACATTGGTATTTATATGACCCGGTAAGGTGATGTCATGCCTAGCACACCTGGCCGGAGGACCAATTGTTATAGTTTCCATCTTAGCAAGGTTAACCATTCTTCCATGAGGAAATTGTGAAACTTATTCTATAAGTTGTTCCTGATGGATCCTTTTTGATTCCAAAGTCTGATCTTCACCTGTTGACCATGTCAATGCTATCTCGAAGCATGTCTATGGTACTCCGATTTTCAACAGGAACATTTGAAGCCCAATGCTAAATGTTTCTTGCTCAATTATCTGAACACCGTTGTATGGATAATGTCATGAATTTTTTCTCCCCTTACCTAAAGGGTTTTCTACATTATATCCTGTCATGGATATCATGCTCTGCTTATCATTGGGAAGGATATACCCCCGAAATATGTGTGTATACACATTTTCCTTTCCATTGTTCTTTTTAAATCTGATAATCACTTTTCCTTTCCATTGGTTTGTTTAAACCTTCTTATGATCTATATTATATAAGCAGTAATATTTGCCTGCTTATGTAAATAGCTCGTTGTACCACTCTGTCAGTGAGACCCTGTTTCTACTATTGATGACTTTCCGGTAACTACCGATGGACGAGAACTTTGCCTATTGGTCTGCCTCGTTCAACGAGCAGGAAAATGGTTCTCTTCGTCCCTCGCCCTTTGGTACCGACGATGCAGTCAACATAACTGATAGGCTATCCTATGACATGCCTTGCTTACATGATCGTGCAAGACGTCATCGCCCTTGCTACTTTTAACCCACATGGTGGGCCCATAACCCCAAGTTTCACAGGATCGAAACCTAAGTCACCTGTACAATCCTGTTTCTAATGGTTATTCCCCATGCTTGGCTTTGTATTTAATTCACGGGCCACCTTCCGAGTGCTCTATTCTGGTATCAGACGCTATACTTACTCTCGTTACTCTGAACCCCTTTCTCACTCTGGTTCAGACTTCGAGCAACTATCTATCTGCTTGGAACTTCTTATTGTACCTTCGAACCTCACTCTCGATGTGTTTTATTTGTTCAACTCGAGAGGTACTCATACACTCATTCATGGGTTAATCCCAGGTTAATACCCTTATAGCATTCTGTCATTGTCGATCTGCCCTGTTACCTATTGGTAAGTACGATGAAGATCCCAAAGAAAGGAAGACAACTTCATCATGATGACCCGAAGCAGAGAAATGAAGACCTCAACATAATGGACTGACCTCTTCAAGAAGAGCGACCAAGACCGAGAACACTCACTAGAATTTCGTAACCAGAACCTTCCTCCTTTACTCCGCCTCTTAAATCTCGGGACGAGATTTCTTGTAGTGGAGGAGAATTGTGATGCCCGGGTAATTAAGCTACAGTAATCCCACGCTAATGGTGCCACGTTGCCTCCGTTACTGTTGCTAATCAATCGTTAGATCAAAACCGGTCCAAAATTCACATTCAAATTTTGGTAAAGAATAAAAGTTTTCAAACATTAAAATAAAAATGTTCGATTTGTACTAAATATTACATAGATAATTATGGTGTAGAAGACACAGTTTTATAAAATGCATAAATATTTTAAATTGAATTAAACAGAAGAGAAAATAAATAAAGGAAAGAAAGAGAAAAGGCCTCCTCCCCCCCCCACTGGGCCACGGCCCAGCAGGCCACCAGGCCGGCCCATCAGCCGCGCCCATATTCCCCACTACCCCTAACCCTAACCCCCACCGACACCCCACTCCCCCCCACGTCGCCACCTTCCCCTCCTCCCGATCCAGATTGGGTCGGGATCGACCCCAGCGCCACGGACCGCCGCCTCCGCCCCGCAGGTCCTCCTGCCGTCCTCGTGTCGTCGCCTCGCCACCGGAGATGGAAGGATCCTCGAGGCCCCTTGAGGATCTGGCCTACCTCGCCTCCTACTTGCCATGGCCAGCCCCGAGCGCCGTGCCTGCAGCAGCACCACCGTCGCGGCCACCTCATCGCCGGACCTCCTCGACGGACTGCACACGTCCTCGTCCTCCTCCCCAGCTCGCGTCATCGAGCCTCGCCGCCCCAGATCCCCTGCAATGGGGGTGAGCAACGAATCCCCTCCCTCTCTATGTCCCCTTCCCACTGCAACGTTGCAACACCGCTCGTTCCCCTATCGGTCACCGCGACCCCGTGCACGCACTGGCCGTGCCCGCGTCACCCCTGGCTGGGGCTCACCGCCCCACAGCCGAGTTCGCTCGCGCCCTGCCTGGACCGCGGCCACCCAGGGCCGCGCCCCGCCTCCTCACCCCCACCTCTTTCCCCCGCGCAGCTCGTCGCTCCCATCCGTAGCACCGCCGCACTTGGAGCTCTGCTCCCATGCCCGCGCGCGCCCGCTACACTCTGCCGGCCACCGCCAGCGTCCTCCACGGTCCCGACCGTCCCTGCTTCGTCTCCGCGCCTCGTTGCGCCCTCGCCGCTCGGCCTCTGCCCGTGTTGCCGCCGCGCACTGCCCGGGTCCGGCACCCACAGCCGGCGCCCGTCGCCGCGGCCTCAACCTCCTGGGCGGGCTCCCCCGACGCCATGCAGGTTCGCCCACGCCCAGGCGCCCGTGCCCACGCCCCGCTCCTCCCCTTTTTGCCCTGCCGTGGCCTTCGCCGCTGCCACGCCGGTGAACCCCCCCTCGCCGTGGCCCCGACTGGCTGCGTCCAGTGCGGGCGCCCGCAACCGCACGCGCCCCTGTGCCCGTTTCGCCCACCCGCTAAGGCCTCTGGCCTATGACAAACGGGCCCCAGCGCCCCAGAACATTTAAAAAAAGTAATAAAAATAAATTTAATTAATTAATTAATTAACTCAATTAATTAACTCAATTAATCCTATTTAATTAATCTAATTAACATGTTAGTTTATCCAAAAAGTAATTAGTTTAACCTAAACCCTAATTAACCTAATAGTGTATGACAGGTGGGTCCCACTGGACCCACCTGTCTGGTTTGACTGGTCAACTGACCAGTTGACATGCTGACATCACTCTGATGTCATGCTGACGTCATCATTTACTATTCTGGATAATTTTTGATTTAAATAATTAATTAAATTCCTGAAAATGATTTAAATCTTTAGAAAATCATATCTTTTAATCCGTAACTCAGATGAAAATACTTTCTACATGAAAGTTGCTCAGAACGACGAGACGAATCCGGATACGCAGTCCGTTCGTCCGCCACACATCCCTAGCATAGCAAACACGCAACTTCCCCCTCCGGTTCATCTGTTCGAAAACGCGAAACACCGGGGATACTTTCCCGGATGTTTCCCCCCTTCATTGGTATCACCTACCACTATGTTAGGTCACCCCTAGCACCGCATATTGCCGTGTCTTGCTTTGTGTTACATTTGCTTGCTCTGTTATTTATTGTGTTCCCCCTCCGTTACTTCTTTCCAGTAGACTCTGAGACCGGTGCCGATGTTCGTGTGTTCGACTACATCGAAGATGACCCCTCCTTCTTGCCAGGCAACCAGGCAAGCCCCCCCCCCTTGATCACCAGATATCGCCTATTCTTATCTATACTGCTTGCATTAGAGTAGTGTAGCATGTTACTGCTTTCCGTTAATCCTATTCTGATGCATAGCCTGTCATTGTTGCTACAGTCATTGATACCTTACCCGCAATCCTAAATGCTTAGTATAGGATGCTAGTTTATCATCATTGGCCCTACATTCTTGTCAGTCTGCCTTGCTATACTATTGGGTCGTGATCACTCGGGAGGTGATCACGGGTATATTCTATACATATATACATACTACAGATGGTGACTAAAGTCGGGTCGGCTCAGGGAGTACCCGCGAGTGATTCACGGATTGGGGGCTGAAAGGACCTTTGTCCCGACGGCCCTCTATGTGGATCTTTGTGGCGGAGCGACAGGGCAGGTTGAGACCACCTAGGAGACAGGTGGGCCTGGCCCTGGTCGGCATCCGCGGTTGCTTCATAATAACACGCTTAACGAGATCTTGGTATTTGATCTGAGTCTGGCCATTTGGTCTATACGCACTAACCACCTACGCGGGAGTAGTTATGGGTATCCCGGCATCGTGGTATCAGCCGAAGCCTTCGTGACGTCAGCGACGGAGTGGCGCGCGCCGGATTGGACTGGAACGCCTACTCTTGTATAAGAGAGGCTAGGTCTGCTTCCGGCCGCCCTCGCAATGTGCAGGTGTGCAATGGGCGATGGGCCCAGACCCCTGCGCGCATAGGATTTAGACCAGCGGGCTGACCTCTCTGTTGTGCCTAGGTGGGGCTGCGACGTGTTGATCTTCCGAGGCCGGGCATGACCCAGGAAAGTGTGTCCGACCAAATGGGATCGAGCGTGTTGGGTTATGTGGTGCACCCCTGCAGGGAAGTTAATCTATTTGAATAGCCGTGATCTTCGGTAACAGGACGACTTGGAGTTGTACCTTGACCTTATGACAACTAGAACCGGATACTTAATAAAACACACCCTTCCAAGTTCCACAGATAACCCGGTGATTGCTTTTCCACAGGGCGACGAGGGGAGGATCACCGGGTAGGATTATGCTATGCGATGCTACTGGAGATACTACCTGGAGATGCTACTTGGAGATGCTACTTGGAGGACTTCAATCTACTCTCTTCTACATGCTGCAAGACGGAGGCTGCCAGAAGCGTAGTCTTCGATAGGACTAGCTATCCCCCTCTTATTCTGGCATTCTGCAGTTCAGTCCACTAATATGGCCTCCTTACACATATACCCATGCATATGTAGTGTAGCTCCTTGCTTGCGAGTACTTTGGATGAGTACTCACCATTGCTTTCTCCCCCCTTTTTCCCCCTTTCCTTTCTTTCTGGTTGTCGCAACCAGATGCTGGAGTCCAGGAGCCAGACGCCATCGTCGACGACGACCCCTACTACACCGGAGGTGCCTACTACTACGTGCAGCCCGCTGACGACGACCAGGAGTAGTTAGGAGGATCCCAGGCAGGAGGCCTGCGCCTCTTTCGATCTGTATCCCAGTTTGTGCTAGCCTTCTTAAGGCAAACTTGTTTAACTTATGTATGTACTCAGATATTGTTGCTTTCGATGACTCGTCTATGATCGAGCACTTGTATTCGAGCCCTCGAGGCCCCTGGCTTGTATTATGATGCTTGTATGACTTATTTATGTTTTAGAGTTGTGTTGTGATATCTTCCCGTGAGTCCCTGATCTTGATCGTACACATTTGTGTGTATGATTAGTGTACGATTGAATCAGGGGCGTCACAAGTTGGTATCAGAGCCGACTGCCTGTAGGAATCCCCCTTTCCAACTCCTTGGCCGATGTCGAGTCTAGACATTACAAAACTTTTACTAACATGGCTGTGTGCCTTGCGGGCCCACGTCGCCATTGGGTGGTGCTAGGATCTTTTACTCCTCGACCTTTACTCTGGGATTTTGAACTCTCTTCTATTCGGGTTAAACGATTTTTACTAAAATCTAACTTTAGGTTCTCGAAAATACTTTCTCCCGGAGAGGCCCTTCAGTCTAGATGATCACTGACTGCACCAGAAGATTTCGAAGATACTCTCCGGTTTTCTCTCGAGACCTTGTGCCCGTTGCTTTTGCAATTCCCTACCACCGAAATATCCCTATGGATAAATACTTACACCTGTCGTGCTTACTTTTATTCCCAGTCGATCTTGTTATTACAAGATACCCTGAGAATATTTTGTGCCTACTGCCTTGAAGTTCTTTGCCACCTGAATACCCCTATGGTTAATTTCTCGCCCTTATCGAGTATCCGTTCATCCCCAGTTGTTCATGTGTTTCACATTGTTCTTCGAAATACTAATTGATCCTCCAAAAATCCTTAGTAGCTTATTGCTCTGCAATACTTGTCTGCTTGCATTATGGATGTTTTCCATATGTCTGGCAATATTCGTTGGTATCCTTAGGCACTGTCATTTTTGATCCTATTGATTCAACATGAGTGCGAATGCACGCAATCATCAGTTGATCCTTTTAAATTATCTTTCCGGCTCAGACGTCATTTTAAACATGAGCTGGGTCTCGACCAATCAAATTGCCGTCGATTGTACCCCTAAGGCTATTCAACTTATCCATCCTTAATCAGAGCATTGCTTCTGATCCCTTGTCTTGGAATTCATAATTCCTTTGCATTTGAACTTTCAGTTAGTCAGTTGTTTCTATAATCCGATGAACTTGCATTCCTGCTTCCTTTGATAGGGTACCGATACTCACATCAGCTCCGTTGTAGACCACCAGACCTCTTGTTGGATTATTATCCGGCAGTGTCCCCCATATTCAATAACTTTGTGAGTCTTTTCTCGGATACATAATGCCTTTGGTAAATTGTGTCCTCTGCTTTGTCAAACATGCTATGCTTTGAGCTTGTGTTATTTACCCCTGAAGTTGTGGTATATGTTCTAAGATGCCCCGATGGGTTGAACCTATGCATTCTTTAATATGTGTGAACTCGAAAGTTTTCACGAGTCGTACTCTTCTGGTATTGTGCCAGATAAAATTTCAACACTACAACTTCATTGAACGCGAGAAGTGAATGAAAGGTTGTGCATTGGAGAAGTGGGAGTCGACCTTGAACTTGGTGTTCATGCCCATGGACACGATGTACATCTTCTCATCGAAGCTTCTTTTAAAGATTAATTATTCCCTTGGTATAAGATCATCTTATATCTCGGATCTGACCTTTTTGCAATCGTGGTTCCGACCATGTTCTCCTTTAAATACCATTTCTCGTGCAAGTTTAAGCACTTATCTTCTGCAGAGCAATGCCCCAGTCCAGCCTCTACTTTGATCTGTCATCGAGTACTACCCCCTGGTATCTCGAGATTATCATGGAACTGCATAACTTTTTATGAGTTCATCAAGTACTACCTTCTCACTAATTCAAATCTTTCACGGGCTCTGAGTTATTAAAAACTCAAAGACACCGATAACTGAATCGAGTTCGCATTGCGATTCAACAAGTATTTGAACCCTTCACTGCTTACAAATTTATTAATCCTTCAAGTCATTCCTAGCCTGATCGGCTATACCATTATCGAGCTATTTTTAACTGTGCTACCTGGTCCTTATTCCCGGAGCACCACTTTCGACGAGGAGCTAAGCTTACATCGATTTTTCGCGTCATATCATTTCGCCTTGAACAACAAGCTTGATTTTGAGTTTGTGTCGTACTCGTGGTTCCAATAACCTTTCGCTTCATCAGTCCTTTGACTTGATGTCATCGCCGATCGATTACACCTTCGTGAAATCTCTCGACAATTGTGTCGTGATCATCATCAACATTTTGAGCTCTTCCAGGATATCGATTGAAATCATGAAGAGAAATACCATCCTTGCCCTCAATGATTTTTATTATCATCAACAACACCCTTGACTTCCTTTCATCGCGAACTTGTCCACATTATGAATACAACTTGCTCTCCAGCTAGTGTTGTGTTCTGCCTTGAAGTATTACTGTCTTTTCTGTCAAGAATGTTGTGAGGGATTGCTCCACCTCTTAGAAATTCTCGGTATGATGATACTTCTCGCCATCTTCGTTCATTCCTTGGTCCCCGTGTTGTTTTTAACCGGAATACCGACAATTGAACTATGACGCGTGAATTCAAAACTTCTAGCAACCCTATTGCTTTGAAGTGAATGGGCGATAGTTTCATTCTAAGTCTTTCGATAATTGAATCACCATTCTAAACATTGATCATGCGACCTAAGCCCATATTATGGGTGCATCTTTCAACCAATGTTTAATTGTGTAGGTTTTTCTCGAGCTTGCATCGTTATACCATTTGATCTGGCAAATGTTATCTCCTTGTTCACACAATTGTGGAATCCATCTTTTGGAAATCTCGATGATTTGTCGCTGAGTCCATTAGCCACCTCATCATCCTTTCCTTGGTTTACTGATGAACTCTTGTTTCGGAACTCGCTTCAATAGTTCATTCCTCGAGAATCTTATGATGTCTTCTCATTAAATCGTGTCGCACCTTTTTATCTCAAGATCCTGAGTCTGAGGTATCCTGACACCAATCAGATCTGAATCTCGATCAGATATGATGGTTGGAACATATTTCCAAGAGTTATAACATTGGTATTTATATGACCCGATAAGGTGATGTCATGCCTAGCACACCTGGTTGGAGGACCAATTGTTATAGTTTCCATCTTAGCAAGGTTAACCATTCTTCCATGAGGAAATTGTGAAACTTATTCTATAAGTTGTTCCTGATGGATCCTTTTTGATTCCAAAGTCTGATCTTCACCTGTTGACCATGTCAATGCTATCTCGAAGCATGTCTATGGTACTCCGATTTTCAACAGGAACATTTGAAGCCCAATGCTAAATGTTTCTTGCTCAATTTTCCGAACACCGTTGTATGGGTAACGTCATGAATTTTTTCTCCCCTTGCCTAAAGGGTTTTCTACATTATATCCTGTCATGGATATCATGCTCTGCTTATCATTGGGAAGGATATACCCCCGAAATACGTGTGTATACACATTTTCCTTTCCATTGTTCTGTTTAAATTTGATAATCACTTTTCCTTTCCATTGGTTTGTTTAAACCTTCTTATGATCTATATTATATAAGCAGTAATATTTGCCTACTTATTTAAACAGCTCGTTGTACCACTCTGTCAGTGAGACCATGTTTCTACTATTGATGACTTTCCGGTAACTACCGATGGACGAGAACTTTGCCTATTGGTCTGCCTCGTTCAACGAGCAGGAAAATGGTTCTCTTCGTCCCTCGCCCTTTGGTACCGACGATGCAGTCAACATAACTGATAGGCTATCCTATGACATGCCTTGCTTACATGATCGTGCAAGACGTCATCGCCCTTGCTACTTTTAACCCACATGGTGGGCCCATAACCCCAAGTTTCACAGGATCGAAACCTAAGTCACCTGTACAATCCTGTTTCTAATGGTTATTCCCCATGCTTGGCTTTGTATTTAATTCACGGGCCACCTTCCGAGTGCTCTATTCTGGTATCAGACGCTATACTTACTCTCGTTACTCTGAACCCCTTTCTCACTCTGGTTCAGACTTCGAGCAACTATCTACCTGCTTGGAACTTCTTATTGTACCTTCGAACCTCACTCTCGATGTGTTTTATTTGTTCAACTCGAGAGGTACTCATATACTCATTCATGGGTTAATCCCAGATTAATACCCTTATAGCATTCTATCGTTGCCGATCTGCCCTGTTACCTATTCGTAAGTACGATGAAGATCCCGAAGAAAGGAAGACAACTTCATCATGATGACCCGAAGCAGAGAAATGAAGACCTCAACGTAATGGACCGACCTCTTCAAGAAGAGCGACCAAGACCGAGAACACTCACTAGAATTTCGTAACCAGAACC